>NC_056735.1:1138794387-1138841887 GCF_019279795.1 Protopterus annectens
AGTACTCCTCCACCAATAGCTGTAGAAAGGAACAAACTTACAAAACAGTCAGATGTCCTTCCTTATCACTGTTGCAGTATTCCTTACTAAAGGGATATCCTACTGAGGATAGCCATATGTCTGGCCAGCATACCAAAGCCTCAGAATCTTCCAAGTGCCTTATGTCAGATGTATGTCCTACGTCCAGAAAGAAAGGTACATAAGTGACTTATGGCACCTAATCCTCTTTACTGCCAGTCCATGCATTACTTTTTGAATTTAGTCTGTCAAGTCATTCATTACCTTATTCCATTTCCTGAGTCTCCAGTAGATAAGTACCCCACTGGGGTCTCTTCCTTCTTTCTTTTATGTTGATTCACCACTTTACTTGTCATCCAGAAAGGGGAAATAGTGAGTGTGAGAGGCAGAGTCCCCATATGATTCTACTTAGTGTGCTATTTTTTAGACTTTTGTACCAATGACCCTTCATAGCTGTTTGTCCTTCCTTTCTGTTTAGCTAGAAAACCAATGTCTGAAGTTACATGCTGAGGGAGCCATGACTTCTGAGTCCAGCCACCTGGATGTTCAGCCACCTTTTAAGAAGTTGAAAAAGATGCATCTAGACACTTCTGCTCTCCAGCCTCTACTGGACATCTGCATTATATTAAGAACCTAAGACAGTCAGCATCCTCTATCACGACCCAGTTGGAGGCCAACTCAGGGTTCATTTCTCACGTTTGCCAAGGTTGAGCATACATCTGTTACAGATGAGAAAAGGGAATCGTGACTGATTATTTTGGCAGGGCCAAGAGGGATTCCCCAAAGACTTGGTCACCTCACTGGATAAAGGAAAGCCATACTTGGCAGTCCTGGGTGAGGAAACAGGCAAGGCTTCCCTGTTATGTCAGAATGCTGTTCCCATCCCTGGAGAAGCTGCTGATACCATTACTAACATGGTTGACCCCATTTTTCCTGTCAAAAAGAAACCGAAAACTAAGCATGTCTTCTCCTCCTAAAATTTCCTTAGACAGGAGTAGTTTACTGTTTGTTCCTCAGGGTTTATTTTAGGCTATTGATCCCTCTTGTAAAGTGGTTTCTGGTATTAAAAAAAAAAGATCTCCTCTTCCTGAAGAGATTCAAGATTTTGAATTTGAACAGGAAGATGAGGAGACAAGTGCAGGGTTTTCTCTTCAGATTTCTGATTCAGACTGAAGAGATCTTAGTTTCTGATTCTCTCTGTGGGGGGGGTCTCTTTCTTTGAGACTGCTGCTAGAATGTGCCAGTGTTTTCAGTGGGAGAACACTAAGGTTTCTCAGTCCCTCAGAAAATACTGTGTTGTAACAGAAAGGATTTCCAGAAACCACCCTCCTGTTCTTTCTACTTTATAGGATGTGTGTTACCACCTGCAGTTTTCCTGACAGTCAGCCAATGCCCCTTAAAAGGCAGATAGGATTTATAAAGTTCCTTAGAGTTTTAAATTTTTATACACTATTCCTAAACCTAACCCATCAGCTATAGCTTTAGTTAATCCCACTGCTGCTGAGGACTTGCTGAATTCCAATCCTTCACTTTGTGATAAGGACAGGAAAATTATTGATAAGTATGGGGAAAAACTGTACACTTCTGTAACTTGATTTTCAGAATTTTGAATTGTCAGGCTCATATGTTAAAGTTTATCTGTCTAATTGTGAAAGTATAAGGAATGATTTATTCACAATTTTAAAATCTTTAATTTAGTTTTTCTGTTGCACAGGTCACTCAGTGTGTGTATGACTGTGATACTTTTTCCATAGCTATGGCCACCGGTCCTGTTTTGAGGAGGTTTGCATGACTGCATTCTCAGAACCTCTCAGATTATTATAAAATGAGATTTTAAATTCCCCTTTGTATAGAGATTTATTTTTTGGCCCTTCTTATGCAGGGGTGACCAAAAGGATCCAGAGCTTATCTAAACAATCCTTTGTTGGTTTGTGAGAAGATTTATTTTGATTTATATTTTATTTTTTACTACTGATCTGATGATGTCTTTTTCATTTGTTCCTCAACCTTTGTGTTTCGGATCCAACTTTGGCCACTTCTCCGACCATCCATAGTTTAAACTCCTCTCCTTACCCGTAATCTTCTCTCAAGCTCCAGATTAAGTGAGCCGGTGTGGTTTCTTCATGGTTCAAACATGTTTTGGGGAGGTAAGTCAGTTTTAAGGTCACTTTCTTTTGTCAGTGTCCTTTCATTTCATTCTCTTTTTCCTCTTGCATCCTCTATAGTACTAACAAAATACATAAATAAAGCTTCTAGAGATATTATTGCTGTTGGTGGTGGTTGTTTCTCTCCTAAGCTTAATCCCCTTGTCTCTAGTTGCACCTAAGCATTGTGCCCATTGGAGCAGGGGTCCCCCAGTTGATGCCATGGTGGTTGCTACAGCCACCAAAAAGGAACTCTTTCTATCCCCTTGGCAGAGAGTCTAGAGCACTGGACAGATTCGGGAAGCAAGTTTTTGCTTCAGCAAACTTTGCCCTGTGGTTGCTGAATTATCTGCCACATTTCACAAGGTTTCGGAGGGATTTAATGAAAGAGCCTACCAAACCTCTCTCAAGGTTTATGTTAGCAGACGATAAAAAGCCAGTCTGTTTGAAACTGGCCACACTTAAGTCTTTGTCAAATGGCTCAATGTGTCTGATCTCACATGCTACAGAAGGTGTTTTGAGAGAGGTGGGTTCAGGCATTACTATTAGGAGGATGTTCTCCAGGAGTGAACAGGATGAGAAAACCCTGTCTGCCATAGGGATGAATTTTTCTACTCCTCAGAGAACCTTCTCAAGAAACCAGAAAGGGAGTAGAAAGATGTGGTTACAGAAATTGCAAGTGTTCTCTCAGGACTCCTATGGAGATAGATCCCGCAGCTGAGGGGGGAGCTGTAATGGCAGATGACACCCACATGGCAGGGGGCCCAACAAAACCAAGGCTACAGAGGTCCCTTTACAGAGAACTCTTTTCAGCATCCCTGAATGGTTGTCCAGCTGCTGCACTCTGGAAGCAGTCTGGTGGGCCCTTATCTGTGCACCTGGAAACCTGGATATCCATCACCAATAATGCTTGGATGCAGAGAATAATTACCAGATGTTATTGCATTCCCCAGCCCATTTCCTAACATACCACCCCCATAACAGGAAGGAAGCAGCTTCAGAGGTAGAAAAGCTGCTAAGAAAAAGAATCATCCAAGAAGTCCATCCAGGCCAACAAGGATTTGGAAGTTATTCAGTATTATTTTTGGTGCCAAAAAACATGGGGGGCCTCAGGTTAATATTGGACCTAAGCCACGTAAACCAATTTGTGAAACACTTCAAGTTCAGAATGGTCACAATTCAGTCCATTTTTCCCTCTTTTTGTGAAAGGGTGATTGGATGTGATTGATAGATCTCCAAGATGCATACTATCACATAAAAATAGACGATCCAAGAGAACTTTCACTTCCAGCTGAGAGCCAGTCACTTACAACTCTGTGGCCTGTCCTTTGGTCTCACAACCACCACAGTGTTCATCAAATGTACTGCAGTGGTTGCAGCTCAGCTGAGATTGCTGAGATTCTGGATGTTTCCTACCTCAAAGACTGCTCCCTCATGGCTCCTACCAGGCATCTACTGACATGCACCAGGGGCTACCTGCTCCATTTATGTCTGCACCTGGGCATCACAGTCAACTATGTCAAGTCTCACCTCCTTCCTTCCTTTCTCAAACTGTGGAGTTCATAAAGGTTCATCTGGATACAATTTCTCACGTAGCTTGGCTTCCTCAGTCCAGATTGTCCAAATTACAGATCCAAGAGAAACATCTACCATCTCTTTGATAACCACCAGCCAGGCTGGTCCTTCAGCTTCAGGGGTCAATGGTGGCCTCCATATAACCTTCCACCCTTAGCAAGATGCTACATGAGCGTATGTCATTGCACCCTAGCAGTCCAGTGGTCTATGAATCAAGATCCCATGACATCTATTATTTGAATCTCAAAGATCTGCTGACAGCATGTATCATGGTGCATTCATGCACTAGATGTTAAACAAGCCTGTCTCTTTGTTCTCCCACTGCCCAAGGCCACAGTGACTTCAGATGCTTCCCAGCTGGAGGTCAGCATTATCTGGGACAGGCAGCTTAAGGCACTAGGCCCTCTTAGATGCCAACTCTCACATCAATGTCCTGGAGATGAGGGCAGTCCTTCTAGCATTGCAGGCTTTTCAAGACATTCTACTTCAAGGGGCAACTGCTGTGCAGACAGGCGACATGTCAGTGGTCTGGTACATCAATAAATGGGGGGAACTCGCTCTTACCCCTTGTGTCAGGAGGCAGTGAGAGTGTGGTAATGGGTGATCTTATCCAGCCACTTTCTTTTAACAACACACGTTCCTGGGAAGTTCAGCATTTTAGCGTAGACTGAACAGATCTGTTCTTATGCATCATGAGTGGTCTCTCAAACCTTTAGTAGTAGAACAGATTTTTCGTCAGTAGGGCCAGTCATACTGCAACCTGTTTGACTCTGTCCACAATTCTAAATACAGCAGGTTCTTTGCCCTAATTCCCCTCAGAGGGAAAGCCACCAGGAGAAACTCTGATCCATGATTGGCCCCACTGATTCCTTTATGTGTACCCTCTCCCACACCACTCATATCAAAGTTTTTACAGAAAACTCTTAAATGGAAGAGCAAGTGGATCCACATTGCCTCATTCTAGCCTCAAGTGTGGCACACATTCCTCTGATCTCATCTGATATTCCCTCCTTGGGTTCTAGATGATCTGGATTTTCTTTCTCACCCTGACTGGCTACCTCACATGGACATACAAGCCCCCAGGTTAACCATTTGGTTTCTCCACTTCCAGTAATGGCTAGACAGTCCAGGCTTTCTTTCCAGGTTTTGCACATCCTTATTTCTTCTAAAAAAAATCTCCAGTAAGAAGATATACAAGAGCAAATGGAAATGATTTTCTGTCTGGGCTAGCAAGAGAAATCTAGACGCCTTTTCAGCACCCATTTTAGCAGTTTTAGAATTTCTGGCTTCTGTGTTTCATAATAGGACAAGTTACTCTACTATCAAAATACAGCTAGCTGCAATCCCCAATTTTCATGTAGGCAAAGATCATTTGTCATTGGGCTGCCTTGGGTTATGCAAGTCCTTCCTTAAAGTTACATTTTTGCTCAGGCCACCTATCAGGGACCCTATCCCTCCTTGGGCTTGACTTCTTCAGGCCTTTCCCTATAAACCCACAGCAAAGGCTGGTTTAAAAATTTTGTCATGGAAAACCATTTTTCTAGTTGCCATTACATCTGCTAAAAGAATTTCTGAGCTTCAGGCTTTGTATTGCTAGCCACCTTATATCATTTTTCATAAAGACAGGGTTTCTCTTCACTCCTATCTATCCTGTCTTCTGAAAGTCACTTCTGAATTTGCCGTTAACCAGTTCATTAACTTACCAGTGTTGTTCCCAAATTTCTGCAGTAAAGGGAATATATGCTTCATTTATTGGATGTAGCCAGGCAGCGGATTATCTCCACAGAACAAAAGCTTTCAGGAAGTTAGACCAATTGTTTTTCATTTTTCAAAAGTTAAGTTGGGACAGTCTGTGTCTAAAGTTACATTAGCTTGATGGCTTACTGAATATATTTATGTTTATAAAAACAAAGGCTTGTCTTTACCAAGACCAACACGAGCTCATTCCGCAAGGTCAGTCTCCACTGCTTCTGCCATCTTATCAAGAATGTCTAAAGATGACATTTGCGCTGCTTCTACTTGGTCTAGTGCTCATACCTTCATAGCTTATTACAAGCTGGACATACTTTCTAGGAATACAGTAATGTTCAGTTCTGCCATGCTCTGGAATATCCTTCCATGAAACAGCCCTATGTTGATACTATCTGAGGACTATGTCCCAAAGTTTGAGGAATGGATGAAAAAGACAACATCAGATACAAAAGTTATGTACTCACTATAACTTTGCATCTATGCTGTCTGTTTTCATACTTCCACAACCTGCCCCCCCCCCACTCTTCCTTTGGAAGAAGACATCTGTATGGTCAAACAAACCACAAACGAAAACTAAAACTGGTAAAAACAGGCACAGCAGGAAACCATAAAAGCCGGCAAAAAATAAATACTGTCACACCAATATGGAATAAAATAAAGAAAAAGCCTCGCCACTCAACATCAAATAAACCATAAGTTGCTATATAAATCTTATTCTCATAAAGAAATATGTCAAACACCAATAAATATTATAAACACATAACGATGTTTCAACAAAATTACCAAATTATTAACTAAAAACTATAAACTTAACAATGTATAAATATATATATAGCAACTTATGGTTTATTTGATGTTGAGTGGCGAGGCTACTTTAAAATTTTCCTGCTTGTTAAGTAGGCCGACTCATTAACTCACTCAGCTTAATAGTATATAAGGAGAACCAAAATTGTTTTACAACTGTTTGTCTGAAGAAGGTAAGTTAATGTGCTTGCCGAAAGCGCTCACATTAAAGTTTTTTTCTTTATTTTATTCCGTATTGGTGTGACAGTATTTATTTTTTGCCGGCTTTTATGGTTTCCTGCTGTGCCTGTTTTTGACATCTGTATGGTCCCTTGGTATGACTTGGAGATATTCCCATTTGATCTTTCCCCCTCTTTGCTCCAGATACCTTTCTTGTCATGTTTCTAGGCATTTATAGAATTGTTTTTCTTTCCATGTGTTGATGTCAAGCGGACAAGCTTGATCTGAGGTAATATGGGGCTTGAGAGAGGATTATCAGTAAGGGAAACAGCTTGAGCTTACAGATCCAAAATCTGAGAAGTGGCCGAAGTCAGATTCAAAACCCAAAGGTTGAGAATGGATGAAAATGAGCAAAACAGATGCATCATTATGGCGAGTACATAACTTTTAATCTGATTTTGCCCTTTCCATTCGTTCCTCAACATACATTTGGATTTGAGACTCTGATCTGACTCAGCTGCTTCTTACCAGCTCATCATATCCAAAACTCTCGAACTCTTCCCTTTACTCATAATGCCCCACCAACCTAACATACGTCAGATCTGGTTTGCCACCATTAGCTTAAGACGGATCCTGTCACTGTCGAGCTTTGGAGGTATATTTAGCCTTTTTTGTGAGTTATTGATTTAGAATTCTCTGTTATATTTGTTATTCTCATATCTGCCATCCATAATCAGTTTGTAGTACACTTTTAGCTACCATTTTCACAGTACCTAATTAAAATACCATCGTTGGTACTCTTCTCCTCCTTTTAAGACTATTCTCTAGAGTACTCTGCTCCTACCATTGTTGGTAGCTCTTTTTTTCCCCCCTTTTTCTTTATTTCTTGTATTAAAAAAAAAGTCTCTGTCTTTAGGGTCTGTAAGCAGTTGTCTTTCTTGGATAACAATAGGTGACAAGCCAACCAGTTTTAAAAAGTGGTTTACCTGTGGGCATAAGCTTCTCACCTCAGATGCCCATAGGGAATGCGTTTATTGCTTAGGACCCATGCACTTAAATATGGATTGTTCAATTTGCTCTGGATTTAACTCCAAAGCTATTATTAACTGCAGATATAAATTGTGTTGAGAGGCCTCCTTCCTTCTTCCTCTTCTACTTCAGTAGCTGCAGCTCAAACCACTACAAAGAACTGACAAGGGGAAACCAGATTCAGTGACCGAAGAAAAGGAGTCACGTAAAAGGTCCCCGGGCCACTCTTCCTCGGCAGTTTCTTCATTGGAGCTTCCTTTAAAAATGCACAAAAAGTCAGATTCGACTTCCTCAGATCCAGCTCCTTCAAAAGCTAGGTCTCCTCTCAAATTCAGACACTGAGATCCCAGGTGAGGAAAGTAATACAAAATTCTTCTCTTCCAACACGATTACTTTTACAAGTGTTGGGACCCATGGCAGCAGCTATCACCCTCATTCCTCTGGCCAGGTTTCACATACAAATACTTCAGTGAATGCTGTTGACTCAGTGGTCCATTCTTCAACATCCTGTAACTCTTCCAGTCAGCTTCAAACAGGCATTCAAAAGGTACCTTCTTTGGTGGATTCATTCGAACAAACTTTCAAAAGGTCGTCCATTTGTTCCCAAGGCTACGGTGACCATGGACACCTCCCAGCTGGAGGTTTCACTACTACGGAAGGACAGACCAAGTATGTGGTCCCCAGAAAGAGGCCAAGATGCATATCAATGTTCTGGAAATGAGAGCAGTTCTCCTAAATGTTGCAGGTCTTTTGAGATGCTCTCCCATCCAGGATAATTACCACTCAGACGGACAGTATGTTAGTGGTCTGGTACATCAACAAACAGGGAGGAACCAGATCTTATACACTTTGTCGAAAAGCAATGAGAGTGTGGCAGTGGGAAATCTCTTCCAGTCACTTTCAGATAGCAATGCACATTCTAGGGAAATCCAACATAATTGTGGACAGACTAAGCAGGTCCATTCTGAATGCTCACAAGTGGTCTCTCAATGTCAAAGTGATGGAGAGGATTTTCCGTTGATGGGGCCAGTCGTGCTGCAGTCTGCTTGCATCTCCCCTCAGCAACAAGTGCAGAAGGTTCTTTGCCCTGATCCCTCCAAAGGGGGAGTCATCAAGAAGTGCACTAGTCCACAACTGACCCTCAAATCTCCTTTATGCTTACCCACCATTACCTTTCATTCCCAAATTTCTACAGAAAGCATTCCAGTTGAAGAGCACAGTTATCCTCATTGCAACCTTCTAGCCTCATTGGATTTGATTCCCCTTCCTCTGGCCTCCTCCTGTGCATCTGCCCTGGATACTGGATCCCACTCCAGACCTCCTGTCTCACCCAACAGGTGTAACTTATCCAGATATAACAATCTTCAAACCGACTGCATGGTTTGCTAGGCATTCCAGGCACTCCTCCCCAGTCCATCATATCTTGCTATCTTCTCAAAAAGCTTCTACTAGAAGGATTTACAAAAGTAAATGCAAGAGATTTCTTTTCTGGGCCCTTAGCAACAACCTGGATCCTTTTACAGCAGCTGTGCCATCTATCCTTGAATTTTTGCCTTCAATTTTCAATGAATGAGCTAATTTTTCAGCTACTAAAATTCAGTTGGCTGCAATCCCTGATTTCCACCTGGTTGAAAATAACTCTTACTTAGCTTCTTCTAAACTATGTAAAGACCTTCTCAAAGGAGCCTTTTTACTTGTACCTTTGTTATAGGATCCTCCTCCTCGGGATTTAATTATTATGCTTCAGGACTTAACCCAGACTTCCTTTGAAACTTCAGCCAAGGCAGATCTTAAATTTCTGTCTTGGAAAACCATTTTTGGTCACCATCACATCAGCTAGACAAGTATCTGAACTCCAGAACCTTCCCAGTAGAAAAATGTTAAGTAATCCCACAGAGAATAACAAATGCAAAAATAGCTGCATCCTGACATACACTTTGGATTATCACAGTATCAAAAATATTATTGAAGAAAACTGGGACATTGTCACAGGAAACCCTTTTCTGATTAACATCTTAGGTGAAGCTCCATCATTTGTTTATAGGAAGGCCAGGAATATTAGAAGTTTTGTTGAATTTAAACCTAGACCATGTGAGAAAAGCACTAAAAGATGTGAAACTAATTGTACATTTTGTATATTTATACAGCAAGGTGACAGTTTTTATTGCCCTTATTTGAAGAAGATCATAAAAGCCAGTGCAGGGGGTGACTGTAACACTAAAAAAGTAATTTACAGGGCACAGTGCAATGAATGTGATGCATTCTATGTGGGCAAGACTGTAAATAAACTCAAGTGAAGGATTTCATGTCATCTGTCAGAAATCCGCTCTGGATGTAAAAATAATGCACTAGCCAAACACCTTTCTCTTCAAAAAAGACACACAGGTTTTAAGTTCCAGATCCTGGATCGCATAGACATGGGTGATCTTGAAGGAGACATCCCGAATATTCTGGAGAAACAGGAACTCATGTGGCAATTAAAGCTGAACTCTTTTAGAAAGCCTGGACTAAACTACTACTGTTCAGTTAAAAGTGCACTGGAAATTGCCACATTGTTTACATGACTAAGTGTATTTTATTTTATTTTTTTCTACAAATTGGTTTTAAATACCATTTTAAATCATTTGACATTTAAGTGTATATTTTGTTTCCATCATCATACATACATATTTTTTACTTTTTCTGGTTCTCTTTTTCCACTTTATTCAAAATGATGGTAATAACAATACTAACTAATTATACAATTATATAGGTTTTTAGGGTTCTTGTACACAGACCTGAAGAAGTCTAGAAGGACGAAAGCGATCTTTGTTAGCAATAGGTTATGAAAATAGAAACTGATTTTTACATGCAAAATGTATATGTATATATTTATATATAATTTTTGATCGCAAAATGAACTAAGGTTGATATATTTCCAGCCATGTAGTATATTGCCTTGTATAAAATCACAGACTTAATAATTTGGTTAAATAAGATGTACCATTAAAGTACATTAGGGCTATATATTATTATGACAGCTACTAGGTAGGGCAGGACCAGCTCGAATGTCACACTGATGGGGGAAGGGATGTGAATTTAACATGTGTACCAATAACACTTTGTTTTACAGCACAATAAACCACTCCCATGCCTGATAAAAAGTATATATATATTTAGAAATCTTGTGAGGAAATTATTACTCTATTTTTGTTTTACTTGGATCGCTTGTCTGTGTACTTAATAAAGGATTTCGACTGGAAACAGACTGCCTGCCTTGCTTGGATTACTTTCGAATACTTAGTAATGCTGTAGAATTATATATTTTCTATTATTACTTTTTGACTTGACGAGTTTACGTTCGCTACTTCTACTACTGTTGTCTGATTAATATACAGTGATTAACTAGAATTATATGGACTGAAAATCTTCCACACAGAGAAGTTTCTTACACTGTTTTGTTTTTAGACCCACTACACTTTAGTGGGTTGTTTTGAGACTTCGGGGATACCACGGAGATTACTTGTTTTTTTTATCTTCTAAACCTCCTTACCTGTTTATTTTTTTTTCACAAAGACAAGGTGTCATTGCGAGCCAACCTACCTTTCTTGCCTAAAGTAGCTTCTGAGTCCAATATAAACCAGGTCTTTGGCAGTTTTCTTTCCAAACTTTTCAAATAAAGGAGCGTATATGCTTCATCTTTTGGATGTGCATAGAAAACTACACTTTTATCCTCATAGTACCAAAGACTTCACGAAAACTAACCTGTTTGTTTCCTTCTCTCTAACAAATTGGGCAAACCAGTTTCCAAAGTTAGATTGGCCAAATGGTTAACTGAATGTATCTCCTTTGTCTATAGTAAAAAAAAGGTTAACAATGCCTAAGGCTCCTAGAGCTCATTCAGCAAGGTCTATGGCAGTCTCTTCAGCCTTTTGGTTAAGAGCTTCCTTCAATGACATTTGTGCAGTTGCAGTGTGGACTAATTCTCGCACTTTTATCGCTCCTTACAAATTAGATTTGATTTCCAGGAACAGAGCAGCCTTTGGATCTGCTGTACTCCGGAATATCCTTCTATGAGGACCACCCAAGGTTCTAGTAACTGGGGACTCTGTCCCATCAGTTGAGGAATAAATGAATAGGACATCAGATAAAAAGTTGTGCACTCACCATAACTTTCTATCTGTGTTATCCATTTTCATTCTTCTTCCTGCACACCTGCCACCATCCTTTGCTTCTGGAAAAATTATAAGAATTGTACAGGAATCTCTCTTTCTTGTTTGAACTCCATCATCCTTCTTGGTTTCTGCCTTTGTTAATTTATGTAATAGGTTGTTCCTTTATATCTAGGGGCAACAAACTCAATCTAAGGTATGTTAAGTTGGTGGGGCATTATGGATAAAGGGAGGAGCTCAAGAGGTTTGAATCCAGTGGTCTGGTAGAAGTGTCTGAGTCTAATCAAAGTCTTGGATCCAAACCCATCAGTTGAGGAAGAATGAAAATGGACAACACAGATGGAATGTTATGCTGAATGCGTAACTTTTTTTCACTGTTTATAGGAAGAAGGGCATAGCTGGTAGTCGAGAATATTTATTTTGATTTATAATTTGTTGTTTTACCTCTAATTTTCACTGTATTTTTAAGAAGGGGATAGGTTTTAGACAGGCAAACTCTAGCCATCCCAAGAGGCCTATTCAGCTATAAATTCTCACGGACTGCATTGAGAACAATCCAGAGCTTATCTAAACAATCCTGTGTTGGTTTGTGATTGACTGTGCACCTGTCTGGTAAGAGAATATTTATTTTGATTTATAAATTTTTACCACTGTTTTTCACTGTGTGAGGAAGTAATGATTTGCTAAAGCACAAGTATCTTGTGCAGTGTACACAATTCTATGTATATTTAAAGGTTAACAGTTGATAACACTGGAGATCTGTGTTCCTCATGCCAAAACTTAGATGATTTGCTTACCATTATTGGTAGTAAATCTAGGCTTACTGATGACAATTAAACTTGTGCAATTGGTACAGCTTAGAGAACTGTTACATATTTTAATGACTAGACTGATGAGATTAATGTTAGGCAAAGAGCAAATAAAACACGTTTAGAAAAGGAAGTGTCAATTGTCAGTGAAGATCACTCAATCCCTATTGAACAAGATCATGTCAATTTAGGAATTCTGGATACAAGTACTCTGCAATCTGAGGATTCAGAGCATATTGAAGAAAATCAAAAAGAAAGGTAACAAATAAGGAAGAAAAAGAAACTGATTAGTGTCTATAAAACAAAGACAGTATATACCAAAAAGGACACTGCTTCATTACGTAACACGCATATTACATGGAATGCTAGCATTTTTTTTTACCGGAAAACCTTCATTCTACTGAAAAAGGCATCATTTTTCCAAAACAGAAGGTAGAAAAGAGGCATGTGGTAGGTGAAAAGGTAAAAAAATAAAAATTGAATGTGGAAGGATTGAAGAAAATTACCGTAAGAAAAAAAGAGGAGAAAGACAGAAGTTGACTATGTGGCTCAAGCTGTGGAGGTACAAAGCCAGCGGGATGACAATTGTATGCTTGCAAATGTAGTACGGAATGAAAACAGTGGGATTAATAAGACAATGGTGATGAAGATCATTCTTTTCTAACAATTCATAGAGTAGGTGTTACTGAATTAGACGTTGAAGATTCTTCGGATCTGTTCAGGAAAGATATTCTTTTAATTGAAAATACAATTATTAGAAGAACTGATGCAGGATAATGAATGTTGAATAATGTTATGCTTGTCATGAGCAAAAATAGAGGATGTGAGAAAGGCCTTATAATGCCTTAACATTAGGAAGTATGGATATGTTTTTCTTCATGCTGGTACATATGATCTCATTCACAAAGACTCTGACTGCTAGTATGGAAACTTACAGCTATCTTAAATGGCACAGCTTGTACAGGTGTTAAGGGCAGATTTTTCACAAATCCCTTATTCACATTGAATTAAAAGTTTGTTTTTTTTTGAGTAAATCCATGCATGAAAAAATGTCCTGTTTTAAAAAAATGGAAATGTGTAGAGTATCTGAGCCTAATTCTGGTGTTTAAACAGGATAGCGTACACTTGTCAAGAGCAGAGAAGAGAATTTTTGTAGCAGATAATTTGCAATATTTGGCAAACACAAGGCAGGATTTTTGCCAGGTTGAAATAGTTCACAGATAGCAGCATTTGATAAATCCCTAATGATTGTTACTGCTAGTTGCGTAAATCAAGTTTTTTACTGGCAAATTACATTTCCTTAAGACTGATGTTATTGTTTGTGAAACACATTTAAAGAATGATGACTGGAAACCAGTTCTGTCAGGGTATAAATGTTTTACTGTAACAGACATTCTAGCAAAAAATCAGGTGATGGTGTTATCATAGGGATTAAAGATTAAGAAACTTGAGATTATAACATGTTCAGTGATCACACCAATACTGTAGATTATCAAACTGTGACAATAAACACAACTCTAGAACATATAACAGTTGTTGGAGTGTATAGACTACCAGAGTAAAGTACTGATGACCTAGAGGAATTCATACATTTCTTGTATGAAACACAGAAGTGAAGAATAATAGTCAGTGGGGACTTAAATTTACCAGAAACAGACTGGAATAATATCAGTTCAACAACATTGTTAAGAAATTTATTTCCAGCATATGTTCAGGAACAATAATTGCTTCAGACTGTAAAAAAGCTTACAAGGGAACAGAACGTACTAAACATTGTTCGTGTTCTTAAAAAAAATACTGATCTGTTATCTTTTTTTGTTAATTCTTCAACTGATGTCTCTGATCTGACCTCAGATTTGACTTTGGCCGCTTCTAAAGACTTGGATCAGTAGCTCGAGCTCCTCCTCTTAACCATAATCCCCCTCACTAATAGAGTAACCCCATATCTCATTTGCTGCTTCAGCGAATGAACGTTGTCTCCATAGCTCAGGTGCATCTACAACATTAGGTAAGTAGCACTTATATTTTTTTCTTGTATATCATTATAGTTCCATCTTTTTCTGGTTCTTCCTCCCCTTTCTAGCATTTAAAAAAATATATGTTTTTTTTCTGTATCCTCATTTGACATAGGCCTTCTACTCTTAAACTTTCACCCCAGCTGCTACCTGTGTTCTGATACTCTAACTGTTTACCATTGTTGGTAATTGTATTTTTTTTTTACTATTATTGGTAATCTTCTTTTTTGTCCTCTTTGTTTTTTGTTTATTTTTTAGACAGTAATAATGTCAGAAAAGCTGATCAGATTTAAAACATGCACCTCCTTTGGGTACAAAATACCAACTCTGACACCCACCAGGAGTGTGTGTACTCTTTCTGTTCTTCACATTTAGATACTGTGAGATATGTGCAGGTTTCTACCACCATGCTCTGGCTGAACGCTGCAAAAAGTTGCTTTTGAATGGTCTTTTATGTTCCACTACTTCTACTTCTGTATCTGCTGGAGCTCCCCATTCCAAGAATTCTCCTTAGAAGGCCAAAGGTGATTCATTAAATAATAGTAAAGAAGGAAGGAAACGATCTCCTGATCATTCGTCTTCTGCTATTCCAAGTTCAACTCCACCTGAAAATGGATGTCCATCAGATCCAACAACATCCAAATCAAGTCTGCAGCTCACCACTCTTCCTCCTTTATCCCGGAGCTGATCACTTCTCAGATACACTCACCCTTTCTCCAAGAGATGCCGAGATATTCCAGGCCACCTTCCACCTCATTCTATCTCAGGTGATCTGGGAGTCTAACGGAAGCTGATGTGGACAGGGCGATGAGGAAGTTACTCCAAGTCCAGGTTCAGTTGCTAGTTATAACACTTCCGTCTCTCATCAGACATGTGAGCCTGCCATTGGCTCCTACCCAGTCCCTGATTGGGCCTATGATTTTGGATCCATTGAACATAGAATTCTGAGTCTGTCTATGTCGTATGCGAAGGCTTGGCCTTCCTCAATTCCAACATCTCTGATCCTTTACAGAAGGCAGAGGGATCTCAGAGCCAAAGTGTCGGTGCCAGAAATGGGGTTTTAGGGTCAACTTCAAGATCTTTAGAGGTGTCACTTTCTCTCAGAGCCTCTGTACTGGACTGCTTGGCTCAAACTTCTCCCTTGAGGCAAAGTCATGGTGATGCTCTGAGCCATCTTGGGCAGCTGTCCTTGGCTTCTGCCAGGGCAGCTCTTGTTTCTCCTATGTCTTCTGCTTTCAGTGTTATAGAGAAAACTTTCTATTCCTCTGTGGATAAGACATTTTTACCTCCCTCGGGTCCACCCCTGTCTCACTTCTCTGCTGTGGTCTCAAGGCCTATATATCCTGTCACATCAGAACAGCTGGCCCATATGAGTTTTGAGACCATCCTCATTCAGGACTCCACTAACACTTCTAAGTCCTATCCAGAACACCCCACCAGAGACCCTCCCCCATAAGCATACATGCAAGAGGAGGCACTTAGATTCCCCACAGAAATACCTCACAGAAGACACTGACTTCGATGAGGGGGAAGTGTTCCCCAGATCACTCCTTGAAGGACGTCTTTCTGTAAAGTACTCAAGCTTTTGAGACTGGAAAATGGTTAGTCTTCTGACTGCCTCTTCCCAAGAGGAGTCGGTGTTTCTTGAGATGTTCCAGCCAGCTCAGCTGCATCCTGAGTAGTTCGCCAGGTGGATGAGATGGTGAACCTCCTCTCCAGCCAGGCATAGAAGGATCCAGATGTCACAGAGCCAGTCCCCAAAAAAACAGATGAATACTTGGCTGCACCAAAGGATTAGGCCTGCTGAAGCAAGGCTCCCCCAGTAGATGCTATGGTGGTAGCAGCGGCCACCAGAAAAGAACTTGTGAAGCAAAGTTCCACTGTCCAACCCCCATCAGTGAGTTGAGGGCATTGTACAGGTGAGTATGCATCAGCAACCTTTGCCCTTAGGTCACTGAATAGTTTATTTGGCACATATAAGATTTCAGAGGGACTTGATCAAAGAGTTTTCCAGTGCCTTGTCTATGTCCATAAATGCATAGGACAAGAAAAATGTTTCTATGCAACTGGCAAACTTACACTCCCTATCAAACACATCTATGAGATTCATTTCACATGCCTCAGAAGGTGCTTCGAGAGTTGTGGGCTCAGGAATTACCATGAGACAGCATGCCTTAATATGCCTCTGTGACTTTGCAAAGCCTTTCGCATCATCGTTCATCAATGCTTCCTTTGAAGGATCTACCATTATTATAAGTTAAAGTAACCCTAACTAGGAGTGAACAAGATGAGAAGACCTTATCTGCCGTAGAGATCTGTTTTTCTACACCTCAAAGAACCCTTTCCCAGAAACATAGAGATGTCAGGAAAATGCGGTTCTAGAATTTGCAAGGCTCTTCCCAGGAGTCCTATATCCCCCTCCCCAATGGCAGAAGGGGGAACTCAAACAATAGACAACACCCCTATGGCAGAAGAGGCCCACAACATCAGGGTTTCAGAGGTCTCTTTTCTGAGAAACTCTATCAGCGTTCCTCAGGGGTTGCCCAACTGTTGAGCTCTGGAGACAGTCAGGGGCTCTTATCTCTGCATTCAAGAACCTGGGCAGCCATCATCAAAGACACCTGGGTGCAGAGAATTATCTCCAGAGGTTATTACTTACTCTTTTCCCTAAAACACCCCAATCGTTCTACAAGACTTCTAGATGTTCCACCCAGTCAGAGAAAAACAGCAGCCACAGAAATACAAAACATGCTGGGAAAGAGAGTCCTCCAGATGGGTCCTCCCAGACCAACAAGGGTTCAGAACTTATTCAAGATTCTTTTTGGTGCCAAAGAAAACTAAGGACCTGAGACCCATCCTGAATCTATCTCGGCATCTTAAACTAGTATGTCAGTGTTCCAAGTTCCAAAATGTCACTGTTCAGTCCATTATGCTACTTATGGACAAGGATGATTGGACATGTTTTATAGATCTCCAGGATATGCACTATCATATCAGAGTAGTCAGACATTCCAGCAGATTTCTTTGCTTCCGGACAGTCATTATCAATTCAAATCTCTAACTTTTTATCTCACCGCAGCCTCCAGGGTGTTCACCAAGTACATGGTGTCGCAGCTCACCTGAGATGGCTAGGATTCCGGATGTTTCCATATTTCAATGAATGGTTCATCTCTGCTCCCGCCAAGCATCTTCTGATTCAAGCCAGGGACGGCTTGCTCCAACTATGTTTTCAGTTGGGCATTACGGTGAGCTGCACCAAATTTCAACTTTGCCATATTCAAGGGCTGGAATTCATTGATGCTTGTCTGGATATGGTTACCCAAATTGTAAGTCTCCCTCAGTCAAGGATAAATACATGACAGGTCCACGCATCCCAGGTAATATATCATCCATTCCCACCAGCAAGGTTGATTTTGCAACTTGTAGGATATCTGTCAGCTTCCCTAACTCTAATATCACTAGTAAGATATTACATGAGGATACTTCATTGGACACTGGCAGTAATTGTTTATCAGATGATATTTGTCTCTGCTCCAGTACATATTACAAGAATTTGCTAAGAACATTATTTCCTGGTGGATCACCACAAAAGAGTTTTTCAGGGCCATCATTTTTATCCTTCAACCACACACAGCCACAGTGACCATGGACACCTCCCAACTGGAGGGGGGGGGGCATTACTTGGGAAGGATGACTCAAGGCACTTGATCCTATCTGGAGGTCAGTCTTCACATTAATGTTCTGGAAATGAAAGAAGTCCTTATTAGCATTGCAGGCTTTTCAAGATGCTGTCCCTCCAGGGATGATTGCATTTCAGTTAAACAGTGTGTCAGTTGCCTTGTACATTAATAAATGGGAGGGGGAGACAAGTTCTACCCCTATGTTGAAAAGCGATGAGTATGGCAGTGGGTGATCTCTTCTGGCCACTTTCTTATGGCAATGCATATTCCAGGGAAGTCCAATGTTCTAGCAGACAAATTCAGCAGATCCATATTGCTACCTCATTGTGGTTTCTCAATCCTGTGGTGACCGAAACAATTTTTCATCAATGGGGCCAACCACACTGCAATCTTTTTGTTGCTCCAATCACCTCCAAGTGCAACAGTTACTTCACCCTGATCTTCCCCAGTGGGGGAGTCACTGAGCAACTCTCTAGTCCACGATTGACCCCTGGGACTTTTCCTCCTGTTCCACTGATCCCAAACTTTCTACAGGAAGCGTCATACTGGAAGTGCAAAGTAATTCTCATTGTTTCTTTCTGACCTCAACAAGTAGGGTTCCCATTTCTTTGACCTCATCTACTACACCCCCCTTGGGTGTTAGATCCAACCCAGGATCTTCTGTCTCACCCATCATGAAAGACGCATCCAGACATCCAAACTGACCACATGGCTTCTCTACTTCCAATGATGGCTAGACAGTCCAGGTTTTCTTCCATGTCAGACATCCTTATATCTTCACAAAAAGGATTTTACAAGAAAGGTGCAAGAGTAAGCCCTATTAGCATTGTTTTTTGGTACTTAAGACCTGTAATTGCACTAAACAAATATTTGTCTTTTCTGTATTAAGACATGTAAATCTGTATTGATATACATACTACTTATATGTTTTTCATATTATGTGGAGCTTTTTCTTTCTGGGTCTGTGCTGAAAATAGACCATTCATCCAGTCGGACTTTCCCGGTAAACAAATGTAAAATAAAAACAAAAATAAAAGTAAATAAATGGAAAAGATTCTCACTTTGGGCTGCCCAGAGACAAATAGATCCGTTTTCAGTTATTCTAGTCTTTCTTGCTTCCATGTTTAAAAGTGGTGCTAGTTACTCATCTGTAAAGATTTAACTTGTACCTATCTCAGGTTTTCATGTAGGACATGACCAATCTTCTTTGACTTCATCTCGATTGTGTAAAGCCTTTCTTAACTGTACTTTCTTACTCAACCCCTCCCCTCAAATCAAAAACCCTTCTCCTCCATGGGATAAAAATATTCTCCTACAACCTTGACTCAACCTCCATTCAAACCAGCTGCTAAGGCAGATATGAAACTATTTTTCTGGTCGCAATCCCTTCAGCCAGATGATTATCAGAACTTCAGGCACTCTCATTTAAGCCGTCATATCTTTTTTTTTTTTTTTTTTAAGGATGGAGTTTTTCTCTGTAAGAATCCTTCCTTCGTATGTAAGGTGGCATCAAAAATGGCTATGAATCAGTTGATCAGCCTTCCCGTTTTCTTTCCAAAATTTCCCAATAAAGGAGAGTACATGCATCACCTTCTAGATATGCATAGGCAACTTTGATTCTATATCCACAGTGCAAAAGATTTCAGAAAAACTGGCAAGTTGATTATTTCCTTTTCTAAAGCCAAACTGGGAAAATTTGTCTCAAAGGTGACCTTAGCCAAGTGGCTTACTGATTGCATTTCCTTTGTATGCAGTGAGAATGGACTGACACTTCCTAGATCTGCTAAGGCTTATTCCACCAGATTGGTGGCCACATCCTCTGTTTCTTTGCCTTAAGTTTCTATAGATGACATTTGCGAGCTGCCACTTGGTCAAACTCATATACTTTTCTTGTTCACTACAAAGTGGACATTTTAGCTAGGAATATAGCAGCATTTGGCTTCGCTGTGCTCTATAATATCCTTCCTTGTGGACTACCCTCGGTTTCTGTGGACCACCTGTGGTTTCTGTAGCTGGGGACTCTGCCCCATCAGTTTAGGAATGGACGATAGACAACATAAGATATAAAAGTTATATACTCATAGGTTCATAGGTGTGTACTAGGCTAATGGCCCTGGAGCCTTTACAAGCCGAGCCCATAGGTTTACCCTGGCATCGTGCCACCCAACCTTAGTTCCCAGTGCCTATGTTGAGTAGAGCCACTGGAGTGATCCCAGGGGTGAATTTTCTATTTCCCATCCACTTATCAAGATTTCTCTTGAAGAGGGCCATTGAGGCGCTCCGCTTGCCATGTATGGGAAATCTGTTCCATAGCATGTGCAGTCTTTGAGTTATGAACCTGTCCCTCTAGCTTATTCTTTTGATTGTGGTAATGAGGTTGAGGTCTCTGGAGCATGTAGTGCGGAGGGAATTGGGATTTCTTTAGATGTAGCATTTCTAACAGAGCTGGATCAGACATGGCTTTGTAAGTAAAGCAGAGATCGCCTTTAAGTAGGCAATATGAGACAGAGACTAGTTGGGTTTTGAGTCTGTCCATATAGGACAAGTGTTTAAGGCCTGGTATCCTCTTTGTGAGGTACTTTTGCGGCCTGTCCAGTTGTTGCAGGTGTCTAGTGAGGTATATGCCAAATTGTACTCTATGATTGGCCTAATGAGGGAAGAGTAGAGGGTGACAATGACCTCTTTCTTCCTGGATGCAAAACCCATAGTAATGAGATGTGCCACATAGAAGGACTTTCTGACCACAGTGGCAATGTGGTGGTCAAAAGAGAGGTTGCTGTCAACCTGTGTTCCCAGATCTCTTATGACGCCTTCTGTGTTCAGTGGACTAACATCAATGTAGTAATTCATGGGAGCCAGGTTTTTCCCAAAGGGGATGACACTTCTTTTTGGCATTGAGCCTAAAGCCATGGTTCTGACACCAGTCGTTGGTCTCATTGAGGCCTTTCTGTAGGATGTCAACATCACTTGGGAAGTTAATTATGGCTCTCAACTTGCAATCATCTGTGAACAGTGTCAGCCAGAGTCTATTCATGTTGGCCTGGACGTCAGAGAAGTAGATACCAAACAGAAGGCTAATGGGGCAATAGTTCCCAGGGTCTGTAGTCGCTCCTCCTTTGTAGAGAGGGATGACTGTAGCAGTGCGCCATTCGGTAGGGACAAAGCCTGAGGTGAGGCTGTGATTGAGCAGGGCACACAGGTGAGGTGCCAGTTCACTCTGTAGTTCATGTAGAACACAGCCAGGGATATTGTCAGGTCCCATAGAAGCTATATTCTTGGCCTTGGACAGTGCTGTTTTAACCTGTGCAGCAGTAATACTGGGTGCCTTGCAATCTACTGGTATTGTGATTGGTCCTTGGGGGGGGGGGGGTGGTAAAGTCGGCACTGAATCTGTCGGCCAGTATATTGGCAATATCTGTTGGCTCATTATAGGAGGTGCCATTGTGCAACAGCTCCAAGCAAATCTGGGTATTGCCATAGGTAATCTTTACATAACTATAGAAGGCCTTGTGATTATCTTTACTATCTGCTGCAATTCTGTTTTCATAGCTAGTTTTAGAGGATTTGATGAGGGATCTCAACTTTTTGTTGAGGCTCCTACGAATCTCTATTGTCTGTTTTCATCTTTCCTCAACCTCCCTGCCCCAGTTCCCTTTTCTATTTCAAAATTTCTTTCTAATTCCCAACACTCGTAGTTCGACCTGAGGTATAATGTCTTGCTTGACTTGTTGATGAGCTGCACCTCCTTTCTTTTTGTTTCTCCTACTCGTATAGTAATCCCTAGGATGTTATTTTATTTTGTGTACTGTTTCTATATGATAACTGTTTGTACATATACTGTAGAGTAAAGGGTGGGCAGACTTGATCTGAAGGTATTCTGTTAGTGAGGAGGATTATGGGTAAGGGGAAAGAAGTCAACCTGTGGGTTGAAGTCTTCAGAAGTGGCCAAAGTTGGATCCGAGATGGGATCCAAGACCCATCAGTTGAGGAAGGACGAAAATGAAACTAATGCATAGTTACTGTGAGTACATACATTTTATTTACTTCATGTCGAGTTTTACCACTGTTGATGTGCAGTAATCATGAGGTTATAAGGGTTAGTTTGTTGCTAGATAATTCTGACAAACTGAAATCTAAACCAATGCACAGAAGATTAATTACATATTATATGGAAGCAAAAGAAGTCATTATGAAACTAACTGAAGTGATGCATTCAGTGGAAAAACTGCAAAATGAATCTGGAAAGTTTTAAAAGAGAAATTGAGTACAAAACAATCAAAAAAAATGTTTAAAACAGGATCTAGGCACACAGCCACAAGAGGGTACATTTCCATAATAACAAGCTTGTACTTGATAAAGTTGAGAGAAAAAAATATAAAAATGGAAAAGAGATTGAACTACAACTTTGAAAACTGAAATAAATAAATTGGATAACAGATTAAACGTAGTGTGAGACAAGATCAAGAAAAAGTTAATTACAATTTATATAAAAATATTGAGCATAATAGGGAGCCATTTTATAGATACATAAACTATGGTAGAAATCAAGACATACAAGATGATAAACTGTGTGTAGATTATAAAATTCATTCTCAGACCCAACAGATTATAGATATATTTGCACAATCATATGCAAATTAGTTTGACTCCATAAAGAGGTGAAAGTTTGTCCTTTTGACATCCAGAAAACCTCAGTTACTGAAGTCAAAGAGGATTATATTGAAAAAGAACTATTTATTTTATTTATTTATTTTATTTTACATTTGTTAACCGGGCTAGTCTAACTGGATATATTTCCATTTTCAGTAGAGGCCCAGGGAGAAAAGCTCCAAAAGTAGCCCACAAATATCATATACAGTTATATAACAAAGAAAGTAGAAAGGAAATTGGAATACAAAAAAGGAATCTTTATGAGAAGAACCTACACTAAGAAGGATTGAATATATAGGATAATATAAATCATTTTACAACATGATATTTGAGGTAATTTAAAGCTCATTCATAGAATAAATAAATACTGGAAGTTATATTAATCTTACTAGTGACAGTTTCTGCTTACAGAGGGGTACGTAGTATAAAATTAGGTAACCAGAGGCAGTGTGAAGATAGAAGTAGGGAAGGCTGAAGATTAGTCAGGGTTACTGCAAGGGCATAACCGGTGTGTTTTAAGGTGTCTTTTGAGCTTTTGCTTAATGAGTGACAGTGAAGGTAGTAGAGTTAGATCGATTGGTAGAAGGTTCCAGTTTTTTCCAGCAGTGTTGGAGAAAAGGGAGTCACCTGCCAAGTTATTGGACTTGCTTATGCTAGCAAGCAGTTTGCTAGAAAAGCATAGGGAATTGAGATTATTATAGGGGGTAATGAGGTTACTACGTAACCTCATTACCCCCTATAATAACTACGCAACTGGATCCAAACAAAGCACGGGGATGAGTTGGAATTTGCAATAATGAACTGAGAACACTTTCGCATAAACTTACCGTACCATTATAGCTGTTACTTTTTAAGCTGTATAAATATGAGGGTATTCCATATGAGTAGAGATATGCATTTGTTAAACCTGTCTTTAAGGGAAAGGGAAGTAGGAGTAACCTAGAGTCTTACAGACCCATACGTTTACTTTCACATTGTAGAAAAATAATGAAGAAGGTTATATTGGATAAATTATTGTCAGAATTGGAAAGGTTGGGATTTGAAACCATATATCAGCATGCATACATTGAAATCAGATCTATTGCCACCTGTAACATGATGTTCTATTACAATGTAATAACAGCTATGAATGAAAAATTGTGCTGTGATATAATTTTATATCGGTTTAACTTCATTATTTGATAAGGTCATACACAAAACACTGATCAGTAAATTAGAACAACTAGGTGTTAATGTACTCTTGATAAGATGGATAGCTGCATGGCTTACACATAAGACATGACAAGTATCATAGATCAGTTGGACAGGTGAAATTGGAGTTTACAGTCTTGTTTAGATTGCATCTTTCAGCTGTATCTTTTTCCATCTGAACTGTTCTACAGTTTGTATGCAAATGACTAGAAAATGGGCAAACTGATTACATGTGTTGCAGATGGAGCACATCTGCAAATGAACTTGCCTAAATTGACCATTTGGGCAACAGAGAATATGCTGATAAAAACATCAAAAACTAAGCATATGAGATTGGAAAACACACAGTGATTGAAATTGTCGATTCATTTAAGGACCTGGATATATGGGTAGATCCATCTTTGAGTTTTTCTAATCATATCAAGCAATTGGTTAATGATAGCTATAGAACCATAGGTTGTGTGAAAAGATTTGTAAAGTCTTGGAAATCAGAAATGATGAAGTCATTATTTGTTAATTATATTAGACCAAAACTTGAGTATGGAATAACTATATGGAAACCTGGTAAGAAAACAAGCACGAGTAAACTGGAAGGAGTACAGTACAAAATACCAAGAGCATCCATGGATGAAAAAATTTAAGGTATTCTGAGAGACTAAAATATCTGAACTTGTACGGTGTCTCGTATAGATATTTAAGAGCACTTAGTCAGGTTTACAGGGCATTTAGAGACAAGTGCGTCTGGGAATGTTTGGGGTTATCAAAACAGTAGTAGAGAATCATCAAACAGCTTAGGTAAAAAAATTCTGTAGGAATGAGAAGTATACTAATTGGTTCTCTGAGCGAGCAGCTGATGCGTGGAATATACTACCAAATTGCATTAAAGCAAGAACTAGTTTAGATATTTTTAAAAACAGCCTGGAGACTTTTATTAAGGGAACAACTGATCTGATGTTGTCATTTTCAGTAATTTCTTAACTGATTGGGTTCAGATCCGAGACTCTGATAGGACTTGGCCGCGTCTACCAGATCATCAGATCCTAGAACTCTTGAGCTCGTCCCTTTACCCACAATGCTCCACCAACCTAACATACCTCAGATCTTGTTTGCAGCTGTTAGTATCAGATACAGATTCCTTACACCCAAATATTTTTTTTGAGTGGTCTTTAGACTTTTCCTTATTGTTGGTGTTTGTGAGTTATAAATCCCAAAAAGCACTGGGACAGCTGTTTTCACCGCAAACCACATTTATTCACATAGACACAGTACCAACAACCACAATGTAAGATTTCTGTGCATACTCATACATATCCCTTTCTAATTTCCTTTTCTTTTTGTTTAAAATCCCATTTAATTTCTTATCAATCTGCATTCTCAAATCATATTTTTTCTTTTCTTGGTCCACAGAAATCATTAACCAAATGGGAATTTACATTATTTATTCTGCCATTCAGTACCTCCGTAACTTTCTCATTCTGCTTGATAATGGCACGTAGAATATCAAAAATATTTAAAAGTTCCAGATGGAATTCTGAACCCTCCCCTACATTGTTAGGGTAGCTAAATACCCTCTGTCCCTTTGGTACAATATTTAATTTAACGCATTCTTTCAAATAAGCATTGTCAGCATTTAAAGTCTTAAATTTAAAAAGCAGTTCCTGTAACGTGTGTGTGTTGAGGTAGTTGACTAAAGTTTTAATTGATGTCTGTTTTGTGGACATGCTTTGGTCAACAAAACAGATTGTTGGCAGTTGTACAGGATTGCTTGATCCTTGAGGTGGAGGAATATGCCCTATCTCTGTAGAATGTAGATTCTCAGAGTTGGAATAAATAGTTAGAATGGGATATGGGAAGGTGCATGGGGGCTTGCCCTTCTGCAGAAATACTTCTAACATTTGCATAGCCCAAGGAATAACCTTGGAGTGTGCACAGAAGCATGTTGACATTAGTGACATCAATGTTACAGCAATTTGACGATTGTCTCTATATCCATACATACAGAGAGAGAGAGATCTATAGATATGTATTTTAATGCTTTGTTCCATGCTAAATCCTACAATATTCTTTGAGAATTGCCAAAGAATAATAAATATGCATATTCCAGCTGAAATGATCAAACTTTTCGGCACATAATACTGTTTGTTATGCCACATTTTCTTGATTTAATTGATATCTATTCTCATTATATTTTCTACTTCTTTAAATCCCTGTTCATTTTGTTTTTGCAATTGTAAATATAGCTCTGTAACATTTTTTCCTAATAGTTAATGCAGTCTGCTTCATCTTATTTGCGACACAGATTAAGCAACACTTTAAAACTAGAAAAACAATGTATAAGTCCTACTATAAAACTTATTATGAACAATATTATGTAAAATGTTTTTTGCCATAGTCACATGCCAAGACCACAGAGTCCAGGTTTCTGGTTGATGAAGTTCAGTGGAAATGTGTCTTATATTGTTTGTATGGGGTATGATTGAGTTTGAATTGTCTAGAATGAGTAAACAGCACTTTTTCATGTCTCCCCTTTACTCACCAGCATGAAGTTGAAGTGCAATCCTGTTCTGTAGTGTCATCGTCTTGATGGCCATCATCTTGGTTGTCATACTGTCCTTGGCATCTGCAGTTTCTTTGGTGCCTTTCTCTAGTAAATTAAATAATTGCCTAACTTCCTTAATAGTGCACATCAGCCCATACATTGGAAACATAATGAAGAATATCTTTCAGGTTCAGTTATTAGATGGTCTGTGATTGCAGGAGAAATAAAGCCAGCCTAACAACTTCCAGACCTGTCAGTAGGCAACCTTGTAAGCTCTTTCTCTGCAAATTTAGTAGAGCAGCCTTTGAATATATTTAGTCTTTTACCCCAGTCAGATGAGTTGGGAGGCCAATACCCCAGTCAGATGAGTTGGGAAACCTTTTATGTTGGTCTCTAATGTTGCATTTGCTGTGTCCCACTCGATGACTTTATTCCATTTGAAAGAACATCCATCCTCTTAAAGTTGTAGCCAGCTCAATATAGACGATCTGGATAGAGTCAGTAACACTAGTCCATGTTATGTCATGATTAGACAGGTAGCCTATGGGAGTGTCCTGACAAGAACGCAGCAACCAGCCAGCTTGCCAAAGCTCCAACTCCCCTCCCCATGATGCACTCTGGCTGCTGATAGGTTGCACCCTTCTTGGAGGGAAGTATATCAGAAACTAGAGTGAGGCAAATCTTTTACTGCTGCCTCAAGGAGAAGCATTCTTCTGGCTCCAGAGGAACAGCAGTCTGTCAGAAGCTTCTTGCCAAACAGATCAGACACCTTTTGGGGCCCCTTCCTGTCATTTATTTTTTATTATTATGAAAACAGCTGCAGCCAAATTGAGGAGCTGACATGCTACCTGCTTGCAAGCACCACGTACATGTTAATCCACTGGCAACTGGTGAATTATTAACGTATGTTGATTTACTTTTGTCACTGACTTTAATACAGAACAGTCAATTCAAAACCAGCATTTAAAAGTTACAACAAGAGGATAACTCAGTCAACTTACAGAAACGTATAATCATGTTTCTGCTCTGCCCTGAGCAATTCAAACATCTAGATAAGCTCATGGAATATGGCATCTACTGACTGAATCCTGCATGGTCATTTTTGGCAGCTCATTACCCATAATAATCTAATAAATTTGTAACATGGATTTGGGACTTCTGTATTAGGGAGTCCTGCTTTTTTGTGGTCCAAAAACGTAACTCTAAGCTGAATTTACTGTCCCCACATTCCTATTGCATCAACTCCTTCCAGTTTGCACTAAACAAATGGCATAATATTTTCCCTATTGGGGTGGCTAAGTAATACTCTTCAAAATTTGGAAGTACCAAACCACCAACTTCCAGGGTTCTCATCACTACCTTCTAACCTACCCTCACTCTTTTTCCTTCCCATATAAATTTGGACACAACCTTTTCTAAATGCTTCCATTTATCTTGTGTCACAGATATAGGTTTCACCTTCCAAAGTGTATTATCAAAGAAACTACAAATGTTTTAATTGCCTGTATTTTCTGATCTAGCTCCAGCTTGTAGTCTACTATCTTTTTAGCATGATTTTTATTTTATTTTGAATTTCCCGCCAAGTTTCCTCTTGGGAGTTCTGAAATTTTTGGGTTAACCATGCACCTACATATTTTATAATGACCATATAGAGTGGGGAATTGCTGAACCATTTGAAATGCAGGGGCATAAATTACATAAATGGCATTAGTTTTGGCTTCAATATTTTGATAACCATCTATGCCTTGGAGTTGTCTCAAGATCAAATACAGCAGTCAGATCACCTTCTGGATCTGTGAGAAAAAATATTACATCATCTGCAAACATATCTAGCTTATATTGGTTCCAAGCTCATGCCATTATTTTATAGAAGATTGTCTAATTTTAATAGCCAAAAGCTCTAAATATAATGCAAACAAAAGCAGGGATAGTGGACAGCTCTGTTTTGGTATCTCTTTGTAGCTTACATTTTGCTGTTACTCTCCAGTTAATCTTAACCCTTGCATTAGACCACTGTTGCCCCTTCCTGTCATAACTATTTTAGTGAATATTTGTAGTATCATTTTTGATCTACTTTAATATATATATATATATTAAAAACAGCTATTTGTGGTATTCCACCTAAAGAATACTGGCTTCTGTCAGGGATTATATGTGCTTCTGTTCTATTTACTTGGCTTATTCTTCAATTTTTTTTATAGAAAACAGTAGTTTTATAAAAATATTAAGTATGTGGGTTGTGCTTTTAGAGTTGGAATGTATGTTTTTCTTGCCTATTACAATTTTTAACAGAATAAGAATGTTTTCTCATTTCTGACTTCCAATATGGCTGCATATTCAGTAACAGCTTACTTTCGGCTCTCCCTGTGTGAAAACAAAAACTCAGGAGAGAGAGCCAGTGAACTCATTTTTGGGGTAAATTTCAGTAACTGACTAGTAAGTGCACTGCCTAGATGTCAGCAAAAAAGAAATTCGGAGAACCTGAAAGAAAATCAACCACAAAAGGTGAAGAAAAAAACTGACTGGAAAGAATTCTGCAGTTGTTCAGCAAAAAGCAGTGCAAGCTCCAGCTTTTCTGCAAGACATGACTTACAGTAACCTAGAGGAAAGAATAAGTCAAATGTACTCAGAGCTGATTAAAATAAATGAAACACTGATGGAGTATGTCAACTCAAATGACAAAAGGCTGGATACATTGGAAGAAGCTTTAAACCGATATTCAGATGAGGTGATAAAACTGCAAAAATTGGAGGTCAAAAAAGGCTGGCTGAATGTGAGACTGCTCAAGAATAATGCTTCAAAAATAATAGAATTAGAGGACAGAGCATGCAGGGGAAAACCTAAGATTTTCTGCTGCACCAGAGAAGCTGGAAGGAACAGACTGTATTACTTTTACAAATGCACAAATAAGTAATTGAATTGGTATTTCACAGCACGACTTGTTAATTGAAAGGGCAAATCATGTGTATGCTCCAAACCTGGCAATGAGAAAGCAGCCTAGAACTTTAATAGTAAAGATGTAATCCTACTAGCAGAAAGGAGTTGATTCTGACAAAACTGTGTCAGAAGGACAAAGTACTAAAAGTGGGAGACAGCAGAGTGTTTGTGGAAAATGATTATTCATTGTACACCATGCAGAAGAGGAGTAAATGTATTCCACTGATCAGAGAATGGTCGAGATGCAGATGTGAGTTTCAAACTGCTGTATCCAGCTGTCTTCAAGGAATTTGTCCCTGGAGGGACAAAATCATTTTTTGATAAAGTACATGTGAAGGAAAAAATACAAAAGTTTGTCCAACAAAAAGTGAGCTGTGAAACGGAAGGACATTCTACTACTTGTTGTTCTGGTAATAAAGACCAGAGAGAGACTGAAACACTTTTCTACTGTTTCAACAGAAAATGTCACAGAGAAGGAAGAGAGCATGAGACTTTACTAGAAGACTCGAGAGTATGTTGGAAATGAAACAGAGACAGGATTTGGGAGATGGAGATGAACAGTAATAAAACTAGTAACTTAATGTGGGATTAAATGCAATAATTATATTTGTAAAATACAACAGAACAAGAAAATCTGGAAGTATTGGACTTTTTTAGAATTTTTTTATGTATATGCCCTACTTCATTAATGTTAAGAAAAATGCTTTGGGGAGAGGAAGAGAGAGGAGAAAGTTAACTGTAAGTAAAGAAAACATTTTTCTTAGTTGTACTTCTTTTGTGGTGTATGGTTTTCTTTGCATGCTATAAAGTAAAGTTTTATCAGTTATTTTAAGTGTAATGGGGACTGTAAATAGGTACTGCTGTTCTTTTTCCTTTCTTTCTCCTTCTTCAGTTTTAAGAAATGTAGCCACTGTCATCATCATCTCCTTTCGGCTGTTCCCGTTAGGGGTCGCCACAGCGGAGCACCTGTTTCCATTTCTTCCTGTCCTCTGCATCTTGCTGTGTCACACCAACCACCTGTATGTCCTCTCTCACCGCATCCATAAACCTTATCTTAGGCTTTCCTCTTTTCCTGTTACCTAGTAGCTTCATCCTTAGCATCTTTTTCCCAATATACTCAGTATCCCTCCTCAGCACATGTCCAAACCAACGTAATCTTGCCTCTCTGGCTTTGTCTCCAAACCTTCCAACCTGGGCTGACCCTCTAATATACTTATTCCTAATCCTGTCCACCCTCGTCACACCCAGTTCAAATCTTAACATCTTTAACTCTGCCACATCCAGCTCAAACTCCTGCCTTTTTGTCAATGCCACTGTCTCCAACCCATATAACATAGCTGGTCTCACTACCCTCTTATAGACCTTCTCTTTCACTCTTACAGGTACTCGTCTGTCACAAATCACTCCTGACACTCTTCTCCACCCACTCCATCCTGCCTGTACTCTCTTCTTCACCTCTCTTCCACACTCACCGTTACTCTGAACTATTGACCCCAAGTATTTAAACTCATATGTAAAAAAAAAAAAAAGCCTGGCTAAAAGAGCGTGACAAAATAAAAATGAATGTGCTTTTCCATGGAGGAATGTCTGGATTAATAACCTTAGATTGATTTAGTAACAAGTTTTAAGAAACGGCAAGTAAATGAAAAATAATATTGATTATTATGAGGCTTTTTATAGCATATTAATGTATGCTTAGAAGCAGTTCTGTATCTGGCCCTCCTGTCTCCATGGAAACAATCTGCTAAAGAGAAATTGACTGGTTCTCATGTCTCCATGGAGACCATCTGAAAAAGAGAAAATGGTTATAGACTGGTGGAGAGTGATAGGCTGTGAGGAAAAGAGAAGAGAAACTGGTTAGGAGATAATGTTCTGTGAAAGCATTCACGGGCTGTCCCAGCTGGGAGAGCTATAAAGAAGAGACAAACCCAGTTAGTACTTAGTAGAAGCAAAGGTTGCACCATGTGTCTTAGCGTGAGTATCCTTTCTTTTAGGTTACCACTAGTCTATGAGTGTGGCTGTCAATTTGAGACATTTGTTCCTATTAGGAGGGTAAAACTTCAATATTTGAAGATGTACACAGTTTTATGTGTTAGTATTAAATTAATAGGTTTTCGGGGATGTTTTAAGGGTTTGTTTGTGCTTTTTTTTTGTTTCAATAAAACAAAAAGTTGTGTAAGATGTGACATAGGCTGAAATGGATATGGCAGAAAACAACTATATAAAAGTTCAACTTGCCATACAGTGTATGCATGTAACACAAAAGCTGGAACTAGACATTTATTAAAAATTTATATTTAACGTTTTTGTGTTGTACATAAAAGGTGGAAATAACTTTTTAATACAATGATGCTTTCTTTAATGTCTTTAAATGTAAATGGCCTCACAGATAAATACAAACAAGAAAGGGTAGTGAACTACATGTAGAGTGCAAATAGCTATATTACAGGAGACACAAGTACAAGAAATGAACATGTGACTTTAATAAAGAAAGGTTTTCAGGATGGTTATTCAGCAGAATAGCTGGGACAGAGTAAAAGAGGAGTAATTATATTAATTGCCAGAGGAGCTCAAATACTGATAGAAGAAGATAAAAAAGATAATGGCAGATTTGTACTGCTAAGGGGCTATTGGCAAGGGAGGAGGATTACACTAGCATGTATTTACATTCCAGCTAAAGCTACTGTAATGGAGCGCAAGAAAATTCTAGGAGAAATAATCAGTTTTCAGCAAGGAATATAACTTATAGGTGGGGACTGGAACTTGATTTGCAGCAGTGATGATGTGTCTGGGGGGCCCAGAAGGGAAAATATAACAAAGGAGGGTAGATTTTTGAAGAATTTCAGTGAGAGAGTTTGAAACCTCCTTGATCAAATCTCTCTGAAAGCAAGTAAAATGAACCAGGTAATTTAATGACCTCATTGCGAACATGGCTAAGGCTTAGATGCGCTTTCCAAATGTGTCCATCTCTCTGGACTTGCTGTTCGGTGGATGGACAGAGAAGCTCTGCTTGGCTAGCTCCTCCTTAGTGACTGCCACCACAACTGTGGCATCAATGGGGACACCTTAAATCTGTGAGGTCTGTCTGATGGGGGGGGGACTAAAATACTTATCCAGGCATTTGAGGATGGGCTCAGTGTCCTATTCTTTCAAGCCCAGCAGGAAACCAAATCAGTAAGTTCATCTGCTGGGGGAGTCACCCCAGAAGTGGATAGGCCAGCCCTGAAAGCCTTCAGAAGCACAGACTCCTCAAAAGGAGGAGCTTGGGAAAACCAGTCACCCTTCTATTCAAGGATTTCCAGGATGTCTCCAGAGGAGACGACGTCAGGTGGTGATCAAAGGGGATCCTTTTCCCTCATCAAAGTCGGTGTCTTCCATGAGAGACTCCACAGAGGAGTCTATATGCCTCCTCTTGCACATTTTCTTCCGAGGTACTTTTTCCATGAGGTTTTCAGTGGAGATGTCAGAAGAAGGGTGAATTTCCAATGGAGAAGAATGACTGTGGATTCTTGCTAGAGCTGGCTGATCCTGAGGAGCAGAAATAAAGGACTCTGAGCTTGGACCCAATGTGGGACAAAAGGGATAGGACCTGAGATATAAGAGGACGGCACCCTATACAGGGAGAAGGCCCTTTCTACTATCTGGAAGGCTGACAGATCCATGGACACTGCCCCCCCCCCCTCCTCAAAGCTGAGGATGAGAGATTGAGACCAACCCTGGATCTGAGCCTTCTGGAGAGAATTAGACCTGAGCTGTTAAGACCCAAGGCACCAAGGGGAACAGATGGATCTGACAAAGGAGCTGAACTCAACCCCTTGGACCTGTGCTGACCTCTCAGATTAGAGACTCATCCCGAAGAAAGGGTATTGGAGAAGAGACAGTCAGGAAAACTGCTGGAGTCAAGGAATGGAGCTTCTTTGGATCAGACACAGACCATCTTGGAGATCTTGGATCCTGAGACTCTGAGACTACAGGTCTGATATGCGAAGGAGACAGTATTGGTTGGTCAGGTGCACTCACAGATCCAAGAGGGGACCGAGTTGGCAGGACCCCCATCTGGATCTGAGCCCTGAGAAATCTCCACATCATCCTGTCCATATCTGCCTCAGTCAAGTTCCTAGAGGATCTGGATAATACCATGGATGCAGGCCTGGAATGTTTCCTAGGAGCTTCAAACAACTTTGAGGGCAATGTTGGAGAAACAGGGTTTATCAGGAATTCTGATGATTGACTTCTACCCATCAGATCCAAAGGTCTGGGATCCGAGCAGGAAGTGGAATGTACAGGTGAGCTAGTGACAGTTATCTCTTCTGCTGAATCCAGAGAGGGCTGTGGATCCAAAGGAGGTTGTTACTGTCTTTGGATCTGAACAGGTTGGATCCGTAGTCTTTGCAAGTTTTTGAGTAGGCTACAATGAAGCCCTCGGCAACTTCTGTAGTGCTTGCTTTTTTGATTCTGTGGAGCCATGATGTGATTTATAGGGGGTTTGAGCCCTAGGTTTATAGGTTTATAGATTAGTACTAAGCTAACTGCCCTTGCGAGCCATTTTAAGCTTAGCCAATTATCCCTTGTGAGACTTAAACCTCGCACCTTGTGTTTGTAAGGCAAACACCTTACTTAAATGCCCCACCACCCCCAAGATGAAGAGGCTGGAAGTAAGCCATTAAGTATTAATTTATTCCAGCGATCTGAGATGGCCCTGGGGTTAATGGAAGCAATATGTCACAGGCTTATCTCAGATGCTCAGGCCTCAGGCAGTAGATGTAATTCTTGTGGGTATCGGAATTGGGGATCTTGTGCCCACAAGAAGCGTATCTTTTAAAGCCAGAGGGTTTTTCAGACATGGCCACAAAAACAAATCAGGACTGTACCAAAAACACAACAGGTTCTAAAAAGACTAGGGTAACAGTTACACACTTTAAAAGTACAGCAACTCACTTTAAACACTTTTTTTGTATATTACCTACAGAGATATAAGATGTGCCAAAAGGCGCTACGAAAAGAAAGTGAAGAAAGAGCACACCCTAACCCCAGTGAACTTCTAAAAATGTCAAGCGAAGGAGAAGGATCGACAAAAGGCAATAATTATGTTACATAAACTGTAAAAATCTAGAGGAATAATGCAAAGTTAACAATAAGATAGAAGTCAAAATTCACTCTCAACTCGAGACCAGATATGCATCTTGACACGATGGTAGCAAACGAGATCTGGTGAGTTGTGGATGGAATACGCATTATGGGTAGAGGGAAGAGCGAGATTCAGATCCTAAGTCTTGTAATGTAGTCCGAGTCGGAGCTGAGAATTGGATCCATAACCCATTTGTGAGGAAGAATGAAAAGGACATTAGATTAAAGCATTTAGGAGCTGTTTCTGTCCATTAGTAGTACAGGGGGCAGTCCTGGAATAAATTTAGTTTCCCATCAATAGAGTCAAGTAGTGCTTGAAAATGGATGGGAGTCTCTTCCACAGCAGCAGTATCCTCTGGGAGATATGCCTGTCCTTCCAAACCATTCTGTTTATGTTGCAGAAGAGGTTTAAATTCACAGACCAAGTATTTCTCATGCTGTTTGACTTGCTGATGTACAGTAAATCCGTCAGTAATGGGTTGGAGGATGCCTTGCATGCCAAACATATGTCATCTCTGAGCAGTCTGTAGGATACAGAGCAGAGTGAAAGGACTTTGAGTCCATCTGTATATGACATGTTGTTTAGGCCTCATATCTTTCTGGTAAGGTATCTCTGTGGGAGTTGCATTAATTCCATGTGTCTGGGCAGATGCATGCCAAAGGAGGCATTATATTCAGTGGTTGGCCTAATGACTAAGTAAAGGGGGGCAATATCACTAGATCTAGACACAATCCCTTTGTTTATAAACTGTGCAAAATAAAAAGACTTTCTTATAACACACAAGTTGGGCAAATTGCACCACTGTCACATAAGTTCCCAAATTCAGAACAAGTGGGTCAGCACTTAGGGACGTACTGTCAATGTGGTAGTTCCTTGGGGAAGATGATTTTCCAAAGAATGCAGTACTGTACTTATTGGCTTTTAGTTTGTCTATGATTTTGGCACCAGTTATTTGGGACAAACCTTCCTGCAGGATGGCCTAGTCATTTGGGAATTCTGACTGCTCCTAGCTTACAGTCATCTGAAAATGTCAGTCAGATCCCTTTTGTATGGCTTCTACTTTTCTGAAGTAAAAGCCAAAACAGGAGAGGTCCCAGCAAAGACCCCTTGGGGGGACTCTACTGTTGACTGGTCTCTTTGTGGAGATAACTTCCCCTATTTTGATTTCCTGCTTCCTATATATGAGCCAGTTGGTAATCCAGCAGGTGAGATCCTAAATGTTCGACTAATACCATCTTGAATCTCATAAAAACATTTAGAGTGAGAATGAATGAAGTTCCTGAAGTATCAGTAACCTAAAAGAGCTTTGATTTTTCAGAAGTTTCTGAGGAAGAGGAGGAAGGGGCTAGATGATGTTGATTTGCCCTTTTTTTGAGAACAAAGGTGAATACTTGTTATATTTATTAGATGTTCACAGACTATTGCATTTTTACCTTCATAGAACCAAAGGTATCAGGAAATCTGACCAATTATTTCTTTCCTTCTCAGATGTTAAATTGGGTAAATCAGTCACCAAAGTAACCTTGTCCAGATGACACACCAGTTGTATTTCTTTTATTTATGATTGTTTGGACATGGCCTTACTAAAACCCTTGCAAGCTCATTCTCTAGAGTAATGGCAACCTGTCTTCCAGTCTAGAGCCTCTATGGATGGCATTTCTGCAGCAGCAACTTGGGACACCCCCATGCCTTTGTTAATCATTACAAATTGGATCTGGTCTCCAAGGATAGAGCATTATTCGGTTCAGTGGTGCTGAGGAACATCCTTCCTTCAGTCCACTCAGGATCTAAAATAGCTGGGGACTGTGCCCCATAGGCTGAGGATAGAATGAAAATTGACAAGTTCAGATAAAGAAGTTATGTACTCACTATAATAATGTTTCATTTGTGTTGTTCATTTTCATTCTTCCTCAACTCCCCACCCACCAGCCCCCTACCTTTGAACTCCTAGAACAACAACTATTCTTAGGTTGGCACTTACCTTGTACTGAGCTCCAGATAGTCTATCTGGATCATTCTTATATTTTATTTATTTATTAGCACTTGTTTACTGGGAAAGTCCATTGGGCCCAAAGAATCCATTTTCAGTGGAGGCCCGGGGAGAAAAACTCCATAAAGCAGTTGATAAAATAGTACACAATGTTCAAAACGGATAGTAGATAAAAGCAGTATTAGCAAAAACATACAGTATTATACAAAACAGAATAGAAAGCATATAAACATATGTGCAGATTTTCAGTTTAGAGATACGCTAACCAAGTAATCATATTATTATACATTTAGAGATAATATAGTGATACAGCAGTCATATAGAAATATCTACAAGGTACTCTCTAAGCCAGCACAATAGTGCAGAGCAGAGTGGGATTGATTTATTACCAGATAGTAAGGCATAGAGAGAGAGTAATGGTGAGATAGTAAGGCATAATAGATAAATTATATGTGTTTTTAAGTAGTGATAAAGGAAGAATTGAAGAGGCGAGGATGAAAATTCAGTCAGGTGAATGACTTAGGGTGTGGGGAGTCAGGTTATAGATGGATGAAAACTGAGACATCTTCATTGCCATAGGGTGGAGAGGTGTTGCCACAGAGATTTTTTGAAGGAGGGGGTATCGCTGATAGCCATTGGGCAGAGTTTCATAGCTTAGCAGTAGAGAAATAATAAAGCTATGTCACCAGCTGGGAGCTTTGGTTTGTCTACTTGTAGGAGAAGTTGATTTTCTGATCTAAGTGGCCTGTGTGGGTGGTAGTGGGTTAAAACAGAAGAAAGCGCTGGGCAGTCTGAGAGTTTGTAAATGATTTTGTGTGCTTTCATTAGTCCTAAGTAGGTTAGATGATGTGGAAGTTCGAGCCAGTTAAGCAATTGTAGGGAGATGCAGTAATGAGAAGAGTGTTTTGCGTTGGTTGCAAACTTGGCAACGTTGTTGTAGAAGGACTCGTTTGATTTTAGGGAGGACTGGATATTGGTAAAGAGAGGAGTACCATACAGGAGAGGAGGAAGGAGAAAGTTGAGGCAAGAGTATGCTTAGCTGAGCAGTTAAAGTATCTGTCTGTAGAGGGTGTCTAGTTTTTTTGGGGGGGGTTTGATATTATTGTGGATGTGGAGGTCAAACGTCAGGTTTTCATCAAGAATAACTCCTAGTAATTTAGTGTGGGAGACAACCTCTATAGTGGTGTTGCTTTGAGAATAAATGGTGACATCTGACTTAACAGAGAGGTTTTTGTTTGGATTAAGTATTAGCAATTTGGTTTTGTTAGGATTCAGGGGTAGATGATTATTGGCCACCCACATTTCAGTAGTAGTAAAGGCATTCTAGGTTAATTGCAGAAGGTCTGTTGTTGATTTAACGTAGTAAATAATGGATGTATTGTCTGCATATTGTACAACAGATCAATTATTAAGAGTGGAGTGAAAGTCATTTATAAAAATACTGAAAAGTAGATGTCCTAAGATGGAGCCCTGGGGAACACCTGTGGAAGACTCAAGAAATGCAGAGAAAGAGTTGAGCCATCTAGTAGATTGTTGTCTGCCTTTTAGTTACCAAACCAGTTTAGAGTTTGGGGGGGGTGATACCTAGTATGGAAAGTTTTTGAGGATTAGGGTGGGAGACCATATCAAAAAGTTTTTGAGAGGTTGAGAAAGAGTGAAGATACAAACTTATCAGCATTTCCAGCTTGATTGACTGTGTTCATAAAGGAAATAAGAGCAGTAGTAGTGCCGTGACCTGTCCTAAACCTGTGTTTCTTTGGGGAAAGGAGTTGGTTTAGTAGTAGATAATTTGAAAGTTAATAATGGATAAATTTTTCAAAGATTTTAGAGAGAGGGGAGAAAATATTAATTGGTTGGAAATTGGAAATGTCTGTATTATTACCACCTTTATAGAGAGGAAGAATGTATGCTTTTATTCCAGATAGTAGGAAGGTAGGACTCTTGGAGAGATCTATTGAGAAGTATGCTGAATGGGATAGGAAATGAATTTCACTGACATTTGGAGGTATTCTGGGGGTACGTTGTCAGGGGCAGTGGAGCCAGGTTTCAGTTTTAGGAGAAGTTTAGTTATAATAGTGATGAGTAAAGGGGAGAAACAAAAGGTGGGTAGGGAGAGGTTTGTAGCATCCTGTGAAGGTGGTGTTAGTGGATGAAAGTTACTATTAGATTTAGTTTGGGAAAAGGTAGTGGTAAGTTTAGCTATTTTGTCAGTGAAATGTGAGTTGAAGAGGGTGACTATTTCACTGGCTGTTTTCTCGGGGAATTGGGTAAGGGTTATTTTTGGTGCCAGGGTTAATTAGAGATGAGATGGAGTTCCAAAATTTCTTTGGATTTTGTTAATGGTTTTTTGGAGGTTTTGATAATATTCTTTTCTGTCATGAATGACTAGGCACTTTGCTTGATTATGAAACTGTCTAAATTGTAGGAGATCAGTAGGTTTCTTGTACTTTTGCCATTTTTTTCCATATTTTGTTCCTGGTAGTCATGATTTGCTTGGTAGCTTTAGGTAGCCATATGGCGTGCTTAGTTTTTACTCTTTTTTTTTTTTTTGTCTTACTGGGGCTAATTTGTTTAATGTGTTGAGGAATATGGTGTTGAAGAACTCAACAGCCTCATCAAGGGGGCAGGACTTTTAGTACATTCCAGTTGATGTTTCTCAGGGTGTCATTAAGAGTTGTAGGATTAAAGTTGCTCAGATTTCTACTTTTGTATTGGTGTTGGGAAGGTATTGGGTTGGTTTTACAAAGCATACTGGCTGGTAAGTAGTCACTAATGCTGTAGGGAAGTGTGCCTACTGCTGAAATTTTGTTTGGGTCTGAGACTAGTATCCAGTCAAAAACTGAGCCAGTGTCTTTAATTCTATTGGGTCTAGTTGTGTCTGTTATCAACTGTGTAAAGCTGAAGAGGTCGACATTAGATAATGGAGAGTGACATGAGAAATCTGTCCAGTTTATATTTACATAGCCTAGGATAATTGCCTCATTTTTTTATATTGTTTGATATCCAGGAAAAAAATGTCTTCTAGAAGGGGAATGTTACCTAGGGGGATGTAGCTGACTATGATGCAGAGATACTTAGAATTGTTCAGTTGAGGAGTGATATAAGTATCTCGGCTGTAGAAAATCAAGGAATAGCGTTGGAATATGGAACAGTGGTTAAGGTGTTAGGAAAGAGTATAGCAATGTGTCTTCTTTTTCATGGGGTCTGTCAGCTCGTAGGCAGGCATAGTCTGGGGGGAGGAATTCTGAATTTTTTATGTAGGGTTTGAGACAAGTTTTGGTAGCAGCTAATATGTCTGGTTTATTCAGGGATATCCAGGCATGGAATTCCGGTATTTTGTTTCCAGTACTTTGAAGATTGATTGTTGTTAAATTTACTGATTTATGTGAACAAGGGAAGTTGGCATTCAAAGGGCTTGGTCCTGGTTTTGGGTGGATATCTCCACATAGGAATATGTTAGATTGCTTGTACAGGTAAGTGAAGGTGGGAGGTTTCTTTTTAAGTGACTGGAGAGAGATATATAGTTGTGAATGCTTTTATGGCAGGGAAGTAGTTTAGTTTGGTATGTAGAAGTATGTCAAGTGCGTACAGGCTTGGGGATATATTTGAGAAGCTGGAGAGAGTTGAGGATTGCATGGCGTTTATGGATGTGATTTTTTTGATGTATAAAAGGTGTGTGTGAGGATGTTAGTTGAGATAAGAGGCATAGTAGAAGGGCAAGGGGGGCAGAGTAGAGAGAGAGGTGTATGAATGGAGAACGTATTAGATAAGGTAAAGAGAAGTATTGCAAGCTGTTTTTGTTAGTGATCGTTTACATGAATTAGTAAATGGTATGATAGAAGGTGCAGTAGGTAGACTGCTATGAGGAAACTAGATGGTTTGAAGTTGTATCAAATGGGTGAGTGTTTATTATTGGATGATGGTGTGGTAAGTGTGTTACATATTATTGGATGATTGAATGAGAGGGGGGAGTTAATTGTTATTGGATGATGGAATGGGGGTGGAGTTATGGAGAGAATAAATATAATTGAAGCAGAGGTGGTTGGGAATTGGGAGCAGGGTAGGGGGAGTGGACTGAGCCCGAGCAAAGCTGGCTGGCCCAGGTTGAGCAGAAATTCTAGTGAGACAGGTAAGCAGAGTAGCGAGATACAGGGGAGTGTTAGGGAAGTGTAACAGTGATGTAAGGATGGCAGACACTTTTGTGAAGGATAGAAAGGCAGGAATGCTATTACAAAGGAATAGGCTAGATGGGGGATAGAGCAGAGTGAAAGCTTGAGGGTACCAGGGCAGTAAAATGGTAGGGTGAATTAAAGAACTGTGGTTATAAATGGCTCAGTAGAAGAGTTGCTTCAACAGTCCAAAAATACAGGTACGTAACCAAGAAGACAGGTGTGGCAGGGAAAACAAGAATCTAGAGGCAAGTGGAAGAAGGGGGATAATGATTTGAGCAATGGTGATGCACAGGGAGCGCTAGGCTAAATGTAGCGGAAAAATATCTGATAGAATATTTAGTATACAGGTCCGTTTATTCATACATTCTATTGGATAAACAGTCTCAGTATGTAGCTTGTATTCTTGGTTGTAATAGTATAGTAGATCCCTTTAGAATGCAGTTAATAGCTTCCCTATTTAGTGCTTCCTCAGAGTTTCTTTATTATTTGGCTGGCGAAAAGGGAAGACTGGGATAAGAGTGATTCCTGAGAGAAAGAATAGATAACAGATTACTCATAGTATTAGGATAGATGGCAGGTAAGTGATGAGAAGAGTAGAAGGAGAGGAAGGAAAGGAGAGTTTGCAGATCAGGGGAGAGTTTGTATAAGAGAGGAGTCAGCAGGAGGAAAGTAGGTGAGAGTATACACAGTATGGTTAGCTGTTAGGCAGCTAAATAATTTTCTTTTACTTCTATTAGCAAACAAGATCTGAGGTACTTAGAAAGGGTGCATTATGGGTAAGGGAGAAGCTCAAGAGTTTTTTTGTTTGCCAGGAGCTGTTATAATGACCAAGTCTGAGCCAAGAGATCAGATCTGAACCCATAGGTTGAGGAAGAATGAAAATGGACAACACAGATGAAACGTTATGGTGAGTACACAACTTATTTTTTTCAGCAGGAAATACTTCTTATAGGTGTGGACTGGAATTTGATTTGCAGCAGGGAAGATGCATATGAGGAGTCCAGAGGGGAAAATGCAACAGAGGTTAAATTTTTGAAGAAATTTATGAAAATATTTAGAATGGAAGATGTGAATTCAATAATAGGAGTTCAGAGTGTATTTGCATGTTATTCCCCAAGGTACAAAAACAGTGACAGGCTAGACAGAACTTGCATTTCACAGTTTTGATACACATCCAATAACTATTTCAGATCACATGCAAATAAAAACTAAAATAAAAGGGTAATGAAATAAAATGAGACACTGGTGCTTTCCCACCTATCTGTTGAAAAGAGAGGAATTTAAGGAATGGGTACTGGAAATAATTTGGGATTTATTAGAGAAGACAGAAATTTCTTCTGAAAATATAGATAGGAAGTGGGATAAAATTAAAGTGGAGTTTAAAAATAGGGTGGAAATAAAAGAATGCGAGATACGGATCTGATGTCAATTTTCATTCATTCCTGAGCTTTTAGGTTCGGATCCGACTCAGCCATTACTAGAGCTCATGGTAACCTAAAAGCTCTCGAGCTCCTCCCTACCCACAGTGCACCAACCCCTAACAGTACAGTATCTCACATCTCATTTGCTGCTTTCGTGAAGTAGACATGGTTATCGAAGCTCTCGAGTGTAGTCAGATAAGTGTCTTTAATTTATCCATAAATCTTCTAGTTTTTCTTTCCGTACACCTAGGGTATTCCATTTATATTACCATTGTTGGTATCTGCTAATTTTTACACTTTGTGTAATCTCTCATACCATTGTTGGCACTTCTTTCTTTACCTCCTTTTCTCAAAAAAAAAAAAAAATTTTTGTATCTCTATGTACCTTTAGTAGTACTTCCCTCATCAAAATGTCAGAGAAAGGCCTCTCAGGCTTTAATAAATGTTCTGAGAGTGGTCATAAGCTTCCCCCTATCAGATGCACATAATTTGTGTGTATATTGTCTAGGCCCTAGCCACTTAAATGTAGACTGTTTGATATGTAGAAACTAATCCGCGAGCAGTGACAAATTGTTAATTGTAAAAGGATTATTACCTTCTGCATATTTTGAGGCAATTACTGGGGCTCAATCCCCCAAATCCAAAAATAAAGAGAATGCCAAGTCATCCCCAAGACCATCCATATCCTCTATGCTGTTTTTGACAAAACCTCCAAAGAAGAAATCAAAGTCCAATCCTAAGGCTTCTGCTTCAAAACTGATATTGGAATCGTCAAAGACTTCTTCAGTTCCAAGTACATCGGATCAGAGGACTCTTCCAAGGACTCATTATTCTCCTACTACTGACCCAGTGCCATCCAGGGTTCCATCTCAATTTATAGAAAGAAGACACCCCAAATCTCCTTTGTTAACCTCTTCTTGTTCTTCCAGGAGTCGCACTGAAGCAGACATGGATCGAATGATGAGGAAGTTTCTCTCTGCACAAATTCAGATGGGTGTTATTCTGGCTTTAACCCTTTTGGGTCAGGAGGCCTTAGGCTATTCTACCCCTCCGCTACCAACTCCTTCTCCAATCCAGCCAACCGTTTTGGAGCTTTTGGATCCAAGTTTGCAGAGACCATCCACATTGGATCTGATGATGCTATCATCTTTGACTCCGAGGGTTTCTTTGAGCACTCCAGCGAGTCTGTAGCCAGCTGACTCTCTGAGCTGTAGCATCCCTGCCAGATCTGAGGTGTCGGAGTCAACTCTGAGGTTGCTGACGCCATCTGTGCCCCTCGGAGCCTCAACACTGGACAGCTCCACCCTGGCCACCGCCTCAAGTGGAATGCCTTCAGGTTAGATGGAGCCGATGGGGCAGAAGTCCAGCTTCTTAGCTCCTTTGGCTTTCTTCTCCCTGGGACATTCTACCTTTGAGGTGGTGGAGAGAGTTTTCTCTGCTTTGGCAGGACAGATGGTCTGTCCCCTTTCAAATCGATCCTCAGGATCTCTGTAGTCTTTGCACCTTGAACCTCAACATTCAACTCCACAGGGACAGCCAAGCCAGACCCTCCAGGCTACCCAGCAGGGTATCACCATTTCTTCCAATACTTGTCCGGAGCATCTCACCGAAGAATTATCCTGGAAGGGAAAGTGCAAAAGGAAAAAGGAGGCACTTTGATTCCCCAAAATAATCTATCACTGAGGATACTGATTTTGACAAAGGGAAAGGATACCCAAGATTACTACCCAAAGATGTCTGCTTTGGAGACATCCTAGAGATCTTTAAACAAAGAGGTGAATGTTCCTCCCATAATCCTTCTCCAAAGGAATCGGTATTCCTAGAGGTGTTAGGGTCTGGCCCATCTAACTCCTGGGTAACCCCACCCACTGATGAGCTCACTGGCCTGATCTCTAAATGGGCTTGGAAGGACCCTGACAGGGTTGAACCCATCCTTAAGAGACCAGATAAGATTCTGTCATCACCTGAAGGAAGAGAGTTTTGGAGTAAGGGAGTACCTGTGGATGCTATGGTCATAGCGGCGGCCAGCAACAAAGAACTCATGGAATAGAGTTCCACAGTCCATTCCTTGACAGGGATTATAGCGCTTTGGACAGGTTTGGGAAGCATGTCTGTGCTTCAGCAACCTTTGCTCTCAGGTCACTGAACTATCTGGCACATTTTACTGGACAGCAAACAGATTTGATAAAGAAACTCTCAAAATCTCTTTCAGAGACCACTGCTGATAAGGCACAGGCTTCTGTGGCCTCACAGCTGGCTACCCTGCAATCCATTTCAAACTCATCTATGAGGTTTATTTCTCATGCCATTGAGGGTACCTTAAGGGCAGTTGGTTCAGGCATTTCCATCAGGAGACATGCCTGGATGCTTTTGTGGAGCCCTTTAAGACTTCTTTCATCAATTCCCCCGTTGACAGAACTTCCTTATTCGGCCTCAAAGTGAAGGACACACACTTGAAGTGCAAGAAAGTTGGAAAGACCCCGTCTGCTGTAGGAATTAATTTTTTGACCTCTTAAAGGACCTTCTCTACGAACCAACGAGGAGGATGGAAGATGTGGTTTAAAAAAATCCAAGGGTCCTTTCCAAGATCCACTTGGACATGGTTCCCCCAGAGACAGAGGGGGAAACTCAAATGAGTGATGCTGCCTACGTGGCGGAAGTGACCCACAAAAATCAAGGGTCTAGAGATTCTTTCTCTGACAGACCCTATCAACGATCTTGAAAGGAGGCCCAATTGCCCCCTCTGGAGGCGATCAGGGGTTGCTTATCCCTGAACCAGAGAGCCTGGTTAGATATTACAAAAGACACCTGGGTGCAGAGGATCATTTCCAGAGGTTATATAATTCCCTTTTCCCTTCCACCTCCATCCTCAAGAAAATGTCTTGATGTTCCATCCAGTCAGAAAAAAGTAGAAGCACTAGAGATACAAGAGCTGCTAGAAAAAAAGGGTCATCCAAGAGGTCACACCAGACCAGAGAGAATCCCGAACTTGCTCAAGATTCTTTTCAGTGCCAAAGAAAACGGAGATTGGAGACCTACTTTTGATCTCGGCAACTTGAACAGGTCAGTTCAACACACAAAGTTTCAGATGGTCACAGTTCAGTCCATTTTACCCTTTCTAGGCAAGGAAGACTGGATATGCTCGCTAAACCTTCAAGATGCATACTATCACATAAAAATGAATAGACAGTCCAGAAGTTATTTATGCTTCTGGCTGAGATCCAGTCATTACCAGTTCAGACCCTGCCCTTTGGACTCACCAGAGCCCCCAGGGTGTTCACCAAATGTATGGCAGTGGTAGCAACTCACTTGAGACTGCAGAGATTCCAGGTGTTTCTATATCTAGATGACTGGCTCATTACTGCTTCAACCAGGCATCTGCTCTTAAAAAGTAAGAGATCAGTTACTTCAGACTTTCTCCCTCCTGGGAATTACCATAAATTACAACAAATCTCAGCTAGAACCTTCTCAGATACTAGAATTTATAGGAACAGTGTTCAACATAATATTATTAACAGCTTCTCTTTCTTTAGCAAGAGTTCACACGATCAGATTACAGGCCAGCACAATAGCTCGCAATATCACATTTTTCAGTCCACTTGATTCTTCCACCTTTGGGGTCATTGTCAACTGCCACAATTTTAGTTCCCCTAGCAAGATTTCATATGAGAATTTTTCAGTGGATGCTATCAACACAGAGGTTGATTCTTTACCATTGAATGTCAGCCCAAATAAGAATTCTCAGGCATGCAAGACATACCTTTGGTGGTGGATTCGATCAGATCAGCTTCTACAAGGCCGTCCCTTCATTCTCCCTCAACCCAAGACCATAGTGACCACAAATGCATCCCAAATTGGGGGTACTTCCTGGGGAAAACATTCAGTCCAAGGCAGTTGATCCCCTGAAGAGGTCAATACACACATCAATTTCCTGGAAATGAGCAGTGCTGTTAGTATTGCAGGCCTTCCAAGGCTGTCTGCCTTTTGGGACAATTGCATTTCAGACAGACAACATGTCAGTAGTCTGGTACATCAGCAAAGAAGGAGGAACCAGATCTTACTCCCTATGTCGAGAAGACCTCATAGTCTGTCAATGGACAGTTTCTTCCATCTGCTTTCTGATAGCAATCCACATTCCAAGGACGTCCAGTGTAATAAGCAGACAAATTGAGCAAGTCTGATGTTCTTCGTGTTTCACTGTTGCAGTCATCACATTTGGGTTATTTGCCTACAGCTAGCCCTCAGTCGGCCTGAATACCAGAGTCTTGGGATTTCTGCGTCGGATGCTGTCACTTCTCCCATGACGTCAGGGGCATCAAACATGCAGCCAATGCCATTACATCAGTCTTTCTTGCCATGCAGTGCCCGAAGCAGAAGCAGTTTGCAAGTGGCAGTCGGCTGCCTCCTGAAATTTTTGTTTTTCGAGTTTCAGACCTGAAGTCTTCTAAAAGATAAGTACTCCATTGGGGATCCTTTTTTCTTGCTCTAACCAATGTCAGAAAAAAATAATAATTGTCTTGCCTGTGGAAAGCAAATGCCTCACAGAAATTTTCATTCTTACTGTGTCACCTGTTTAGGCCCAGACCACGACATCCCTCGCTGTTGGTTTTGTGCCTTGTTCAAACACCTGAACTATTCGTCGTTGGGCAATTTTTGTAGCTAGATTCTTTCAATCTCAATCTCTGTACTCCGAAATGGCTTCGATAAGCCATCCAACTACCGATCTTCTGAAAAAGCATAAGGATAAAGACAGAGACAGACCGCATAGGTCCAAAACTGCCGACGACACTACCGTTAAGCTAGTCGGCAGTCTGCCGGTACACAGTGAGGTGCTTTTGCAGCCCCTGATACCTGCTTCTACTGATTCGCAGGCCTCTACTGAGATCCATTCGGAGTCCGGTATGCCGCGAGATGCTTCTTAGACTATGGAACCTGCGGATGTCTCTACCTTGGATGGGTCCGGAGCCGCTGTGCAGGCACTGGCTTGTGTGGGTGTATTCAGGCCTTCCGATTTTCATATTAAACCAACGACTTTGTTTCAATCCAAAAATAATGAATTTCTCAGGCCTAAAGTTCGCACTACACCTGGGAAACAGACGACCAAAGTGCATTCTCAGGCCCACATGCCACAAAAACAAATGCTTAGAATGGCTGAAGACCTCATTAGCTTAATTAGGGGAAGTCAGCCTTCCCCCTCAAAGAGACCAAGAATTGATTTTCCTTCTGATTCTTCTGATCAGGAATCTGGTAACTCTGACCCTTCTGATTACCAGGACATACCCTTATCTACCTACAAGGATTCTGATGCAGAGGATTCCATTCCCTCTGCTTCCCCT
>NC_056735.1:1138854593-1138892093 GCF_019279795.1 Protopterus annectens
CACAGGACAATGAACTCAGAACATGCTTTCCTGTCAATCAACCTCAGTTCATTACTCTTCAATCTGGGCATGACCAAGAACAGTTCATTTAGCTCCAGTCAAGGCACAAGTTAAATCTTTTTTGAAATCTTTAATTGCCGTATCCATTATCCTTATTGTAATGGATCCCTACTTTTTGATGCTGTATTAATAACATGACTATTGTCTTTTATGCCACTTCTACCACTAACCAGAAATTAAGGCAGTTAGCCATTCTCCCTAGCTTGTTTTGTGTCTTAGACCAGCATGTATTCATTTTGATCACTGAACAAACTGGAAAAAAAAAGCTTGACCCCTTTCTTTGTCATTTGCTATCTTGAGAAAGATGGCCACATTTTTCTATCACTCAGTTTGTTGATTTTTTTCTGTTTCAGAAAACTAGTCAGGTATTTGTTTGTTCTTCATTAAGGGCTATTTTGAGTAATTTATTGCATAAACTAAGTGAATAGTAGATCACACCTGATTACATTACCAATTTAGTATTTTAAAGCTTTCAATTTTATCCATCTATTTTTATTTTTTTTTTATTTATTTTGGCCTCTTCTAAAAAAAACTCTTGACAACTGAATTTGTAGAAATTTGATTCCTTCTAGATCTAACTTACATTTTTTTGGTCTGAGAAAGGAATCTGTTTTGAAGTGGATCTATACCTAGACATTGCATCATTGACCTTTTTATGTTGGCAGTGTAAATGGTCTTTAACAGCTGTGTGCAAAAAAAAAAACATTTTGGCAGGAGCAAGTCTTGTACAGTCTCACATCCCAACATCTTTAAATATACTAAATCCAAATTTATGTAGTCTTTGAATTAGGAGGAAACTTGTTTACCCCCCACACACACACACACACTCAAATAATTACTTGCATTTCAACAGAGTCATTTAAAAAAAGACTATTCCTTTTTCATTTAACTATGGTACAATGTTTACTGTGTATCCCTTCTGAAATGTTATACTTTACTTTGTAGCCTTTGATTACATCTGTCTAAATGTATTTTAATATTTCAAGCATTTCTATATGGAAATGAAACATTAACTATTTGATATCTCCTCTCCTAATTTATTTTAATCGGGTTCTTTTGTTACAAAATATTTTAAAATCCAGGAAATTCTGTATCCTCCTTTTCTCCATAAAAAAACTTTAAGCAAATAAGCAGTACATGGGAATATTCTCACTTAATTAGAATAGGTAGAATTGGCGAGACATGTTATGGCCTTGTAAAATGGTTGTTTTGGTCATATAAATGTTTAATTCTGGTCCACATTGAATCTAAAGAAAAGAGTTTTATAGTAAACTATGAAAATCCCCTCAAGTTGGTTGGTAACTCTTCTTCAGTGGCTACTTTATCGATTTCTTGCTCCAGTGCTACATAACTAGACTTTTTTTTCAGGTTTTTCCTTGAACTGCATAAATTACTAGGTGCTAGTCTCCTTCCTTCCAAACCATTTATTATGCCTGGTACATGAATGCTTATATTTATTTTGCAAAAAGTAGTTATCTTATAATTGTATTCCTAGATATTTGTAGTATTGTATTACATTTGTTTTTATTTCATTTTAAAGTCATTATTGATCCTGTTTATGTGGTGACATTTGTTTATTATTCACTGCAGTTCTTTTGCTGGGGTTTCTAGATATCAGTGTGAAGAACTAAAAAAGATTCAAAACTTTTTATGTTTGTAACATTCTCTGAATAAATGCATTGCTCTGAGAGACTGCTGTATTGGGTGAGGATTGGGTTGCTAACAGCAGAGGGATTGGGCATTGCAGGCAATACTCAAGTACCCAGTATGGCATCCACAGCAGCCATCCTGTAATATGAGAATATGTTTTGTACCTCACATAGCTATATTTTATGTATGTTGGAATTACTGTATGAAGAAATAGATTAAATAAAATACAGAAGTTTTATTTTGAGTCTAAAGAGTATGCATTTTTTATTGAATAAAGTTAAACTGAAGAACATGCTGTAAAGTCATTTGGACACTGTATTATATTAAAACAGTATAATTTCACTTGAAAATTTCACTCCATCTGTAAATGCTGCACAGGTATACTTTGCATGTGTAAAAGATATAAACACACACAGTATGGCTCTAGTTCCTAAACGTCAAACAAGGAATCTCCTATGTTCATCATTCCCATTGCTGCGGTAGCCTTTACAATATATGGGTTTTGTGTCTTGCCCAGGACACAACCAGCCAGCTTCCAAAAACTCTGGCTCCCTCCCACACCTTAATTCTGACTGATGATTGCTTATTTTCCTTCCACAGAGTTACCCAATAAGTGAAAACTCTTCAATACTGTCTTGCCACCTTGTGAAGAACAGCTCAGAGGCTTCGCAAGGACAGCAGCCAGCCTTCAGCTTCAGTTCTGGCAGATAAGTTGGAACTGGGGAGCCATTCTGCAGAGAATATTGTCCTTTTAAAAAATGCTGTTTGTTGTACTTAGGATTTTTATGAATATTGATCCTTTAAGAAGCCCAGTGTCTTTTTAATATTGGATGTTTCCTGTCATGGCCTGCTATTTTGAGCTGTGACTAATTTGCATGGGCACCGGATCCATAGGGCGAGGGGGGGGGGGGTGCAAGTCCCCACCCACTTTCAACATCTGCTCAGTATGCCGTGAAACTGCTGCCTAAGCAGCGATACAGAAACCTTCACATTGGGATTTCCACAGAAATGCCTGTGAAGTGTTTCTGAGGCATATACCGATCAAGAATTTTGAACAAAGCCAAAAATAACAGGGGACTGAAGGCTGCAAACCACGGATAGTTTTTAAGCTTGTTCGTTCACAATTTTAATAGGACAAGTTTTGCATAAACATGCAGTTTCTGAATAGAAATATGAAACTTTAATATCTAACATTAGTGTCTGATTAATTCTCTGCATACCCTTCAACACTGGCTTAAGAATTCTGGACAAATCCAAAAATAATGGGGGGATAAAGGGCCAAAATCAGGGACAGATTTTACTTATTGCTGTTATAAACTTAGGAAGCTGCTAGAGCAACAGGTTTTGCTAGAGCAACAGGTTTTGCATTAGCATGCATTTTCTGAAGGGTATGAAGTGTCAGGCTCAAATATTTCATTATTTAGTAAATATAATCTAAGGGTTTGCCAGAAAACCACACATTTTATTAGGGCCAAACCAAAATATGATGCAATAATCTGGACATTCTGCAAATTTCTGAAGTGTTTGAGAGGTATGATCCTGAGTGATTTACCACAAAATCAAACATTTTACTAGAGATAAGGCAAAATGAGGCAAAATAAGTGATGTTCTGCAAACTTCTGTCCAGAGTATTTATTTATTCAATGATTGCTATTTGTTTACCAGATAAGAGGTCTGGTAAATTGACCCTTTTCAGCCACAACCTGGGATTAATAGCAGTAAAGACAACAATTTACACAAGTACAAAAAAGACATTCCATCCATGTACATACTTCATACAGTTAAGAGGTATGTTCTACAAGTAACTTAATTTCTATAAGTTGGAACAAACTTGCATGTTTTTTTCCTTTCACCCACTGAGTACCAGGAGAAGCTTTGGCTCTGGTGTCTAATATCCAGTTTTAGGCAGAATTTTCCACAGAGGTACATTTCATTGGGGCTACGGTGACTTCCAATGTAATAATAATTTTACTGTATGTAATTATTCATTCATTCTCTTTCATCCACTTTGTTTTTAAGGATCATTATGCGGGTAGGTGAAGAGATTTCCTGACAACCTATGTGGGTAGGCCATAAAAACACTTTAGATTCATAGATATTCCAAGGCCAATTCTTATGACCATTCACACCTTACCAGTACCCTTCTTCAGGCTGCACCTGCTTTCTCCAGGAGGGCCATACTAGTAAAAGTTTGAGTAAATTTGTGGATATCCATTGAGTCACTACTTTTAAGATAGTGAATCTCGCTGCTTAATATGTAGGGGAAGTTATTCCAAAGGTTTGGGGAGGGTACTGCCTTATAAGTATGCCTCGCCACTCTGCTGAATGTATCTGTTGATGAAGAATGTAGGTCATTTGTTCTAGTACTAGTGGTCGTATTGAACTTGTGGAGAAACAGGAAGTCCAGGACAACTGGATCTCCAGCAGTTTAGCAAGTGAGATAGACCACCCCTATAAAAAGTCAGTAACACACTGAATAAAGGGGTGGAGCTTCCAGGATATCTTGGTAGCTCAGGGACTTTACACCCTTGATCATTTGAGTTAGTAACCTTTATGGTCTTGCTAATAATTGTAATTAATGAGATACATCCCAAGGGGGGATTGTACTCAGGATTAATCAGAACAATTATTGAATAATCCTGAGTATAAGGGAGTGATATCCATTAAATTGCACCAGTTGGCAAAATGGTTAAGGTCTTTGTCTCTGACGCACAAGGTACAAGGTTTGATCCTGACCTCCGGCCACTGATGTTTGGAGTTTGCATGTTCTCCCTTTGTCTCTTTGGGGTTCTTCCCACCTCTGAAAGAACCTGCTGAGTGTTTCCATCTCAAACTCACCAGTAAATGGAGCTGTGAGCAGCATCACAGACTGTACATGGTGTCCCTTAGGAAGGATGCATGTCTAGGCTTAAAAAGGCCCTTGTGATCATTAGCCTAGTAAACACCTGTGAACCTATGGAAGACTTGTATAGACCAACCACTTTGGGCATCTGCTGTAGGGTGCAGTATCCTCAAAACAGGAGAACACATAGGCTGTGTGCCGTCGCAGGGCTAGCTACTTGACAGTGTAAAATATGGATCTAGGTGATTTGGTCATGTTGACTAATGTCAACAAATGAACATGGGTATTTCCGGTGATAAGTGGGTTGAAGACCCGGCCTACTCTGACCTACGCTGAGGACCCATGTTAGCAGTGGGATGCGGTGGCCGAAGCAGAAGCAGTTCGCAAGTGCCGGTCGGCCGACTCCTGAAATTTTCGTTTTCGAGTTTCAGAACCGAAGTCTTCAACTAAAGCTAAGTACCCCATTGGGGGAACTTTTTCTTGCTCCTTACCGATGTCAGCAAAAGTTAATAATTGCACTGCTTGTGGAAAGCAAATACCTCACAAAGATTTTCATTCGTACTGTATTCCTTGCCTAGGCCCTGACCATGACGTACCTTGCTGTCGGTTTTGTGCCTTATTTAATCAGCTCACTACCCGTCGTCGGTATATTTTTTCCTCTAAATATTTCGGTTCTCGGTTCAATTATCCAGAAATGTCGTCGGTTAGCCATCCGACTACCGGTATTCCGAAAAAAACGCAAAGATAAAGACAGAGACGGGCCATTTAGGTCAAAAGCTGCCGACGACGCTTCTTCTAAGCCAGTCACCAGTTCGCTGGTACTCAGTGAGGTGCTTTTGTAGCCCCTGATACCCGCTACTTTTGATTCGCAGGCCTCTACTGAGACCCATTCGGAGTCCGGTATGCCGCGAGATGTTTCAACTGTGGAACCTGCAGATGTCTCTACCTTGGATGGGTCCAGTGCCGCTGTGCTGGCACCGGCTTCTGAGGGTGTATATAGGCCAATGGACTTGCATATTAAACCGACGCCTCCTTCATTTAGGCCTAAACCTCGAACCATACCCAAGAAACTGACACCCAAGCCGCATGCGCAGGCCTCTATGCCTAAAAAACAAATGATAAGAATGGCTGAAGATCTTATAATTCTAATCAGGGGAAGCCAACCACCCCCTTCTAAGAGACCTAGGACTAAAGTCAATATCCAAACCTATGGTACCAGTGATAAATGGTTTACCTAAGGTTGATAAAAATGCAGCTTACCCCCTGTTGAGGCGTACAGTCTCTGGGAGAAATTGGACTACTGACCCCAGCTCTATTTATGTGGAGAAGAAGTTGAGACCAGTGGTCAATAAAAATCTGAACATTATTAGAGATTCCAAACAGTTTCTGGAAGATCTATTTAGATTCAACAAGACTGTCCTATTATTGCAGGGTAAAGTGATTTTTGTCACTTTAGACGTAAAGTCTTTGTTTACATGTATCCGTAATGGACAGGGTGTTGAAATGCTGAGAGATTATTTACTTGTTGATCGGACCTATGATGGGAGACAAATTGATTTACTTACCCAGCTGATGCCGATTATTTTGGATAATAATGTATTGAAGTTTCAGCATAAGATATACTTGCAAAAAGAGGACGTAGCTATGGGCACGTCTTGTGCCAACAGCTACGCCAACTTAGTAATGGCTAGTTGAGAGAAACAGTTTGTATTGTTGAATAATATTTGGAGTCAGATTATCTTTTACAAACGCTTTGTAGATGACATCTTCATCTTATGGAATGGTGACTTAACAGGATTGAACAATTTTTGTGAATATATCAATATCACCACAAGTTTCCTTAAATTTGAGGTCAGTTTTTCACATGAAATGAACTTCCTTGATGTATGTGTATATTGGGATGATAAAGTGACACTTTCTACCAAGATACATAGGAAAGAATGTCACAGGAATCATCTATTGCATAGGACTAGCATGCATCCCTACCATGTTTTTAGTAATGTGGTTAAGGGACAGGCATTAAGAACCTCAAGGTTGACTACAGAAGAAGGGAGATTCAACACTGAGATTAAGGTATTAGAAGAGAGGTTTGTTAATAGGGGATATAACAAAGCAGAAGTTTCCGATGTAGTTTTTAACGTCGGGGAGCTTAGAGGGAAAACTTATTTCTCTGAGAGGGAGGTAGTTAGCAATGTTGAGCATGCGTTAGGTGGAAAATTTAAGAAGAGACATGAGAGTGCCAGTTGAATATTCCAGTGATGTCAGAGTAGTTACTGATGTCATTCGGAAATATTGGCCAATACTCACACAGGATCCTCAGATAGAACCCATAGTGGGTGATAGACCATCGTTTTTATACAAAAATAAGAAATCTTTGAAACAAATGTTGTGTTATTCCAAGGGTAAACAAGAGTTCAAGCGTTATGATAAGTTGGGGACGGTCCCATGTTTGAATTGTAATCGGTGTCAATATATCGACACAAGTAATGTGTTTTCACATCCTGACCTTAGGAGAGACTTTTTCTTCAAGGTAAAGGCAAACTGCAATAGCATCAACATTGTTTATTTGGCCGTATGCAATAGATGCTCTGCTTACTATGTGGGTAAAACCAATAGAAAGCTGAGATATAGAATTAGAGAGCATTTATTGAAAATTAGAAATAAAGACAACACTAATGCATTGGCAAGGCATGTTGACAAGACTGGTGCCAGTCACAGTTTTAGGTTTCAGGTAATAGAAATGGTATATGGTAATGAACGAGGTGGTGATATAGTGAATTTGACTGAGACAACAGAGAGCAGGTGGATATTGAGGCTTCAAGCAGACAAGGGGAGGGGGTTGAATGAGAAGGTACCCCTTAAACCCTTATTGAAGTCCAGACCGTTACATAGGTAAACCTGCTGTTTTGAATTCTTGTATAGAACTATATATTGCTTAGGATAATAACATTCTGTTATGAATATAATGTTGCATTTTTTTTAGCAGCCTTGTCAGTATTGCTTATACAGGGAATTCTGCCTTGATACATTTGTCCTTTTCTGCAGTGCACATTAATGATGTTAGCACAATGTCTTTTTCACATTTTCTGTATGTTTTTAAAGATGTTGCACATCGGATATGTATTCATTATGATGTGTTTTTATTTTTGTGTCTATATATAATTATTGAGTATAACTCTGCTTTTATGTAATGTGAGTTTAACTAGCATATAGTTGAATGATGACATGTGAAAAGGTTTGGGCGTGTCAGCGATTGAGTGGTATTAGGTCTGAAGAAGTGGTGTTTCAACACCACGAAAGTGCTCACCAATAAATCTACTGTTTTTATATGCAGCCGTTGAGTAGTTCTTTGGATGTGTTTGTGGCGAATATTCTAGGACTGAAGTCGTTTATGAATCTTCTGATGATCTGGATTTACCCTTATCTACTTATGAGGATTCTGATACACAGGACTGTATTCCCTCTGCTTCCCCTCCAGAGGATTTTTCTTTTGGTGAAACATTATGTACAATAAGGGAGCATTTCCACTGGGGAAGCCAGGATTTTTCTGATTCAAAAAAGAGGCTTAGTGATTTCTTACTCCTGCCAAAGCATAGGCCTTTAGCTATACCTCCTGTACTGGACATTGTTGATGATGCCTTTTTGGAATCTAGTTTGGCCCCTGATTCTTTGCCTCCTGCTCCCAGAAAACCTGTCAGATATTACAGAGTTCCTGATTCACACAAGTTGCTTTTTAAAAATCCTATTGTGGATCCAGACTATTTCACAGGGACACAAGGGCATTAAGGCTTCTACTGCTAAAAATCCTACCCCTTCTGATAGAGACTCCAGGGCACTGGATAGATGGGGTAAGAAGGTTTACACTTCTACAACCTTGGCCATTAGGGCTTTAAACTGCCAGTTTCATATGTTAAAGTATCAACAACATGTTATTGGATTGCTTAAACAGAAAATTATGTTGATTCCTGACTGTGCTGAAAACAAAGAATTACAGGATTTAATGCATTCTGCTGAATAGGTTGGAAAACATACTTTGCGATGTGGATTTGATTCATTAGTGGCCTCTTGCAGGACTGCTGTTACTGGGTCTGTGCTCAGAGGGCATGCTTGGCTTAAGGAGCAAGCTTTGCGTGATCATGTTAAAGCTAAACTGTTGGATGCTCCCTTAAATCAGGACCGCCTGTTTGGCAACAAAGCTGAGGAAGTTCTTAAAAAGATGGAAGATAAAGCTAAATCTACACAAACTGTTAAAGATTTCTTACAAGTTCAGCCTCCGAGATTTAGTAGGCATTGGCCCTCTAAGAACTGGTCCTTTCCAGCCCCTTCCAGCTATTCTCAATCCAAACCCAGACACAGCAGAAATCACAGGTTTCAGTCCAATGGACACACAAGACTAAGCAGTGGGGGGTTTCCGCATCAAATCTGGGAGTAGTAAGACTCCCCCGTATGGAAAACTGTCTCAATGACTTGCTTTTAAAACCTCCAAGCACTTCCCAACTGAATGCTCCTTTAGGCGGAAAGATTGGTCTGCAGGCAAAAAACTGGGAACTCATTACCCAGGACAAATGGGTTTTAAATATAGTGTCCCAAGGATACAGATTTCACTTCCACACGTTACCAACACCAGATCTACCCCCAAAATCAGTACTCTCCCTCTTAAGCATGAGGGCTATTCAGTTGGTACCAGAAGAGGAAAAGGGACAAGGTTTCTATTCGAGACTTTTCCTGGTACCCAGAAAAGACCATTCTTGGTGTCCTATCCTAGACCTTTCTACTCTAAACACCTTTCTGGTGATTCCAAAATTCAAGATGCTGACTCTTCACCAGCTACTTCCTATGCTAGGCAAAGATGCCTGGTTGGCAACACTAGACTTAAAAGAAGCATACCTGCACATCCCTATCAGGGAGTCTCGCAGAAGATACCTATGCTTCAAAGCAGGCTACATGCACTATCAGTTCTCTGCACTGCCCTTTAGCTTATCTACTGCACCCAGGGTATTCACAGAGTGCCTAGCTCCAGTCATTGCATTTTGCAGGCAAAGAAATATTCAAATATATCCATTCCTGGACAGTTGTCTAATTCAGGCAGAAAGCCAGGACATATTTTTGAATCATCTAGCTTTTGTTCAAAAGGTGCTGACTTGTCTGGGGTACACCATAAATGAAAAGAAATCACACCTGGTACCCTGTCAACAAATTATATTCCTGGGAGACTTGAATACAACTTTCCAGATGGCTTTCCTCACGCCAGAGAAACGGATTCATTTGACAACCTAATTCAAACAAGTGGCCACAAAAACCCAGCTATCTGCAAGGCAAATACTGCAAGCCTTGGGGTTCATGGCCTCCTGCATTCTTCTAATTCCATATGCAAGGCTGCATATAAGGAAACTACATTGGTATCTCAAAAGCCTATGGTGCCAACATTCTCAGGATCTAGAGGCAATGATTCCTATCATACCTTGCCTACGCCTAAAGTTCCTCTGGTGGGCAGAGGCCTGCCACCAAAACAAGGGACTACCATTCACACTACCCCCTGCCACCCAAACCTTAACAACAGACGCATCAGACTATACATGGGGGTTCACCTGCAGGGAAGTGCATTCAGGGCAAATGGAACCCAAGTGAAATGCACCTGCACATAATCAAAAAGAAATGTTGGCTGTACAGAATGCTCTGACAGCCTTCAAAGACCACATTCTTCCAGGACAACTAATGGTAAAGATGGGCAACACCACTGTCATGTGGTACATAAACAAGCAAGGGGTACACATTCTTACCCCCTCTGCAGACTAGCCATGGCATTGTGGAACAGAGCCTTGAGCTACCAAGTGAATCTACAAGCTCAATTCCTGCCAGGAAAACTAAATACACTGACAGATGGACTAAGCAGAAACCTCATGGACCCACACGAGTGGAAACTGGAACCAAGGATTTTCAACATGTTGACAAGCAAATGGGGGAGCCTAGATATAGACCTGTTTGCCTCCCCCATAGAACCATCAATTGGACAAATTTTGCAGAAGGATTCCCCACAAGCTAGCTTGGAAAGTGGATGCCCTGTCCTTCAGCTGGAAAAACCTATCAGTTTCTGCCTTTTCTCCTCTGCCTCTGCTCTCCAAAGTACTACTAAAGATCAAACAGGACAAGCCAATGACGATTTTAATTGCACCAGACTGGCCACGCCAACACTGGTACCCCCTCTTGTGCAGCATGTCATGCTTGGCCCCATGGCACCTGCCTCAGACTCCTTCCCTGTTGTCTCAGAAGGAGAACCAGATTCTGCACCCTCAGCTGCAAACCCTGAACCTAGCAGCCCGGCTAATTACTTAATCTCTCCTTTACCATCCCAAAGTAAATCAGTGACGGATATCATTTTAGAAGGAAGGAGACCTAGTACTAGAAAATCTTATGCTGCAAAATGGAAAAGACTCTGTGCCTGGACCCAATCTCAAGGGATGAGCGCAGCAGCGCCCAATTTACCTCCGATTCTACAATACTTAACTGAGATACTTCACAAGGGCCTTTCTTTTTCCTCCATCAAAATTCATGCCTCAGCCATTTCAGCTCATTATAACACAGAGCCTCCCCTCTTCTCTCACCCACTGCTCAAGCAGTTCCTCAGAGGGGCCAAAAATTTAAGGCCACCCAGGAGAGCTCCAACTCCAGCCTGGGACCTTAACTTTGTCTTGGAGAAACCCACTCTTCCTCCTTTCGAGCCAGCTGCTGCAGCAGATTTAAAATTCCTTTCTTGGAAAACAGCTTTCCCTTTAGCAATCACTTCAGCAACAGGGGTATCTAAATTACAGGCTCTTATGGCAGTGGAGCCTTTCATCATCTTTCAAGCGGACAGGGTGTCCCTCAGAACCAATCCCTCCTTCATGCCCAAGTTGGTATCCAATGTGGCTCTTAATCAGTCTATTCGTTTGCCTACCTTCTTTCCTAACCCACAGAACAAAGGGGAACGGATACTGCACTCCTTAGATGTGCACAGACAACTTAGATTCTACTTGGACAGGACTAAACCTCAAAGGAAATCTGAACTGCTGGTGGCATTTGCTGCAGGGACAGAGGGGAAAGCTATTTCAAAGCAAACCATTTCAAAATGGATAGGCAACTGCATTAATTTCTGCTATAAGCACCATGGAAAACCTATCCCACAGGGCATCAGACCCCATTCAACCGGGGCTGCATCTACCTCTACAGCCTTTCTCAGAGGCGTCCCTACCAGGAACATCCTAGAAGCTGCTACCTGGAGTTCTGTACATACTTTCACCAAGCATTATCATTTGCCAATTTTCTCTAAATCTAGAGCTGGCTTTGCCACTGCAGTCTTGCAGGGCCTTATAGCTGGTCCTAGTTCTATGTAAATTCTTCCTCCCAACCTTAGCTTTGGGAATCTACCCAAATTTAATGACTGCAACAGTGAAACATGAACATAGTACAATTGTGTACACTTACCATAAATCCACAGAAACACAAAATGACGAGCAGGACCACGATGAGAGATAGCTTAAGATGAAAAATGGTTTTATTAGATCCAAGTGAAACGTAAGCGCTTTCGGCCAGAGCAATCTCCAGCCTTCTTCAGACAAACAGCGTGATATTGTGTGTGAAAACCTTAAATATTGTTAAACAATTAGTTATACCAATCAGAACAGAATGCATTCCGTGGTTAACTGTTACCACGGTAACATTAAAGCAGAATTGCGTTTATAACATGAAAAATAAATTATTTGAATTAAATATTGAAAATTAATACTGAAACTTGAAACTTAAAGAAGTTTCACATACACTCAATTTAAAAATGTATATATACATAACTTACAATATGTTGAGAAAACAGTGGAATAAAACCATAACTTTAAAAATTGAACTGATAATCAGTCCAATATGATCCTTCTAAGGAATCTGAATAATCTAAGTAAGGCCAGGTCCTCTCAATACAATTTATACATTATACTAGATATTGGAAAATGAACATGTCATACATTAAACAAAGGTATGTGTATGTGTGCTCACTTAGTTGTAACTTAGACAGTCCAGTTATCTATTATGCGATAACCACTTGAGCACACATTTAATGGAAAGATTATCGTTTATGCCTGGTATGAGATGTGCCCTAGTCCGGATTTGCCACATTAGTTCGTCAATCTCCAATTTAATTTGCCAGGGCCCCCCTCTAATTTCAGGCGTCCTTTGTTGTACAACTAAGTGAGCACACATACACATACCTTTGTTTAATGTATGACATGTTCATTTTCCAATATCTAGTATAATGTATAAATTGTATTGGGGACCAGCCTTACTTAGATATTCAGATTCCTTAGAAGGATCATATTGACTGATTTTCAGTTCAGAATTACAAATTGAACTATTATAGAAACAAATGTTGTGTTATTCCAAGGGTAAACAAGAGTTCAAGCGTTATGATAAGTTGGGGACGGTCCCATGTAATCAGTGTCAATATATCGACACAAGTAATGTGTTTTCACATCCTGACCTTAGGAGAGACTTTTTCTTCAAGGTAAAGGCAAACTGCAATAGCATCAACATTGTTTATTTGGTCGTATGCAATAGATGCTCTGCTTACTATGTGGGTAAAACCAATAGAAAGCTGAGATATAGAATTAGAGAGCATTTATTGAAAATTAGAAATAAAGACAACACTAATGCATTGGCAAGGCATGTTGACAAGACTGGTGCCAGTCACAGTTTTAGGTTTCAGGTAATAGAAATGGTATATGGTAATGAACGAGGTGGTGATATAGTGAATTTGACTGAGACAACAGAGAGCAGGTGGATATTGAGGCTTCGAGCAGACAAGGGGAGGGGGTTGAATGAGAAGGTACCCCTTAAACCCTTATTGAAGTCCAGACCGTTACATAGGTAAACCTGCTGTTTTGAATTCTTGTATAGAACTATATATTGCTTAGGATAATAACATTCTGTTATGAATATAATGTTGCATTTTTTTAGCAGCCTTGTCAGTATTGCTTATACAGGGAATTCTGCCTTGATACATTTGTCCTTTTCTGCAGTGCACATTAATGATGTTAGCACAATGTCTTTTTCACATTTTCTGTATGTTTTTAAAGATGTTGCACATCGGATATGTATTCATTATGATGTGTTTTTATTTTTGTGTCTATATATAATTATTGAGTATAACTCTGCTTTTATGTAATGTGAGTTTAACTAGCATATAGTTGAATGATGACATGTGAAAAGGTTTGGGCGTGTCAGCGATTGAGTGGTATTAGGTCTGAAGAAGTGGTGTTTCAACACCACGAAAGTGCTCACCAATAAATCTACTGTTTTTATATGCAGCCGTTGAGTAGTTCTTTGGATGTGTTTGTGGCGAATATTCTAGGACTGAAGTCGTTTATGAATCTTCTGATGATCTGGATTTACCCTTATCTACTTATGAGGATTCTGATACACAGGACTGTATTCCCTCTGCTTCCCCTCCAGAGGATTTTTCTTTTGGTGAAACATTATGTACAATAAGGGAGCATTTCCACTGGGAAAGCCAGGATTTTTCTGATTCAAAAAAGAGGCTTAGGGATTTCTTACTCCTGCCAAAGCATAGGCCTTTAGCTATACCTCCTGTACTGGACATTGTTGATGATGCCTTTTTGGAATCTAGTTTGGCCCCTGATTCTTTGCCTCCTGCTCCCAGAAAACCTGTCAGATATTACAGAGTTCCTGATTCACACAAGTTGCTTTTTAAAAATCCTATTGTGGATCAGACTATTTCACAGGGACACAAGGGCATTAAGGCTTCTACTGCTAAAAATCCTACCCCTTCTGATAGAGACTCCAGGGCACTGGATAGATGGGGTAAGAAGGTTTACACTTCTACAACCTTGGCCATTAGGGCTTTAAACTGCCAGTTTCATATGTTAAAGTATCAACAACATGTTATTGGATTGCTTAAACAGAAAATTATGTTGATTCCTGACTGTGCTGAAAACAAAGAATTACAGGATTTAATGCATTCTGCTGAATAGGTTGGAAAACATACTTTGCAATGTGGATTTGATTCATTAGAGGCCTCTTGCAGGACTGCTGTTACTGGGTCTGTGCTCAGAGGGCATGCTTGGCTTAAGGAGCAATCTTTGCGTGATCATGTTAAAGCTAAACTGTTGGATGCTCCCTTAAATCAGGACCGCCTGTTTGGCAACAAAGCTGAGGAAGTTCTTAAAAAGATGGAAGATAAAGCTAAATCTACACAAACTGTTAAAGATTTCTTACAAGTTCAGCCTCCGAGATTTAGTAGGCATTGGCCCTCTAAGAACTGGTCCTTTCCAGCCCCTTCCAGCTATTCTCAATCCAAACCCAGACACAGCAGAAATCACAGGTTTCAGTCCCATGGACACACAAGACTAAGCAGTGGGGGGTTTCCGCATCAAATCTGGGAGTAGTAAGACTCCCCCGTATGGAAAACTGTCTCAATGACTTGCTTTTAAAACCTCCAAGCACTTCCCAACTGAATGCTCCTTTAGGCGGAAAGATTGGTCTGCAGGCAAAAAACTGGGAACTCATTACCCAGGACAAATGGGTTTTAAATATAGTGTCCCAAGGATACAGATTTCACTTCCACACGTTACCAACACCAGATCTACCCCCAAAATCAGTACTCTCCCTCTTAAGCATGAGGGCTATTCAGTTGGTACCAGAAGAGGAAAAGGGACAAGGTTTCTATTCGAGACTTTTCCTGGTACCCAGAAAAGACCATTCTTGGTGTCCTATCCTAGACCTTTCTACTCTAAACACCTTTCTGGTGATTCCAAAATTCAAGATGCTGACTCTTCACCAGCTACTTCCTATGCTAGGCAAAGATGCCTGGTTGGCAACACTAGACTTAAAAGAAGCATACCTGCACATCCCTATCAGGGAGTCTAGAAGATACCTATGCTTCTAAGCAGGCTACATGCACTATCAGTTCTCTGCACTGCCCTTTAGCTTATCTACTGCACCCAGGGTATTCACAGAGTGCCTAGCTCCAGTCATTGCATTTTGCAGGCAAAGAAATATTCAAATATATCCATTCCTGGACAGTTGTCTAATTCAGGCAGAAAGCCAGGACATATTTTTGAATCATCTAGCTTTTGTTCAAAAGGTGCTGACTTGTCTGGGGTACACCATAAATGAAAAGAAATCAGACCTGGTACCCTGTCAACAAATTATATTCCTGGGAGACTTGAATACAACTTTCCAGATGGCTTTCCTCACGCCAGAGAAACAGATTCATTTGACAACCTAATTCAAACAAGTGGCCACAAAAACCCAGCTATCTGCAAAGGCAAATACTGCAAGCCTTGGGGTTCATGGCCTCCTGCATTCTTCTAATTCCATATGCAAGGCTGCATATAAGGAAACTACATTGGTATCTCAAAATCCTATGGTGCCAACATTCTCAGGATCTAGAGGCAATGATTCCTATCATACCTTGCCTATGCCTAAAGTTCCTCTGGTGGGCAGAGGCCTGCCACCAAAACAAGGGACTACCATTCACACTACCCCCTGCCACCCAAACCTTAACAACAGACGCATCAGACTATACATGGGGGGGGGGTTCACCTGGCAGGGAAGTGCATTCAGGGCAAATGGAACCCAAGTGAAATGCACCTGCACATAATCAAAAAGAAATGTTGGCTGTACAGAATGCTCTGACAGCCTTCAAAGACCACATTCTTCCAGGACAACTAATGGTAAAGATGGGCAACACCACTGTCATGTGGTACATAAACAAGCAAGGGGTACACATTCTTACCCCCTCTGCAGACTAGCCATGGCATTGTGGAACAGAGCCTTGAGCTACCAAGTGAATCTACAAGCTCAATTCCTGCCAGGAAAACTAAATACACTGACAGATGGACTAAGCAGAAACCTCATGGACCCACACGAGTGGAAACTGGAACCAAGGATTTTCAACATGTTGACAAGCAAATGGGGGAGCCCAGATATAGACCTGTTTGCCTCCCCCACAGAACCATCAATTGGACACATTTTGCAGAAGGATTCCCCACAAGCTAGCTTGGAAAGTGGATGCCCTGTCCTTCAGCTGGAAAAACCTATCAGTTTATGCCTTTCCTCCTCTGCCTCTGCTCTCCAAAGTACTACTAAAGATCAAACAGGACAAGCCAATGACGATTTTAATTGCACCAGACTGGCCACGCCAACACTGGTACCCCCTCTTGTGCAGCATGTCATGCTTGGCCCCATGGCACCTGCCTCAGACTCCTTCCCTGTTGTCTCAGAAGGAGAACCAGATTCTGCACCCTCAGCTGCAAACCCTGAACCTAGCAGCCTGGCTAATTACTTAATCTCTCCTTTACCATCCCAAAGTAAATCAGTGACTGATATCATTTTAGAAGGAAGGAGACCTAGTACTAGAAAATCTTATGCTGCAAAATGGAAAAGACTCTGTGCCTGGACCCAATCTCAAGGGATGAGCGCAGCAGCGCCCAATTTACCTCCAATTCTACAATACTTAACTGAGATACTTCACAAGGGCCTTTCTTTTTCCTCCATCAAAATTCATGCCTCAGCCATTTCAGCTCATTATAACACAGAGCCTCCCCTCTTCTCTCACCCACTGCTTACTTAAGCAGTTCCTCAGAGGGGCCAAAAATTTAAGGCCACCCAGGAGAGCTCCAACTCCAGCCTGGGACCTTAACTTTGTCTTGGAGAAACCCACTCTTCCTCCTTTCGAGCCAGCTGCTGCAGCAGATTTAAAATTCCTTTCTTGGAAAACAGCTTTCCTTTTAGCAATCACTTCAGCAAGAGGGGTATCTAAATTACAGGCTCTTACGGCAGTGGAGCCTTTCATCATCTTTCAAGCGGACAGGGTGTCCCTCAGAACCAATCCCTCCTTCATGCCCAAGTTGGTATCCAATGTGGCTCTTAATCAGTCTATTCGTTTGCCTACCTTCTTTCCTAACCCATAGAACAAAGGGGAATGGATACTGCACTCCTTAGATGTGCACAGACAACTTAGATTCTACTTGGACAGGACTAAACCTCAAAGGAAATCTGAACTGCTGGTGGCATTTGCTGCAGGGACAGAGGGGAAAGCTATTTCAAAGCAAACCATTTCAAAATGGATAGGCAACTGCATTAATTTCTGCTATAAGCACCATGGAAAACCTATCCCACAGGGCATCAGACCCCATTCAACCAGGGCTGCATCTACCTCTACAGCCTTTCTCAGAGGCGTCCCTACCAGGAACATCCTAGAAGCTGCTACCTGGAGTTCTGTACATACTTTCACCAAGCATTATCATTTGCCAATTTTCTCTAAACCTAGAGCTGGCTTTGCCACTGCAGTCTTGCAGGGCCTTATAGCTGGTCCTAATTCTATGTAAATTCTTCCTCCCAACGTTAGCTTTGGGAATCTACCCAAATTTAATGACTGCAACAGTGAAACATGAACATAGTACAATTGTGTACACTTACCATAAATGTAGATGTTCGAGTGTATTTACTGTTACAGTCCTGGTTATCCTCTCTCCAGCCCCCTTTCTTTTTTTGGCTATACCTCTTATTTCCCTTACTATGCTCAAAAGCTTTTTGGTGTATTTGCTTTTTTGTTGGAGGTATATCCTTGTATTTATAGATTTAATTGCTTCCCATTAGGGGGGCACCTGACATCTGGGGCAAGAAAAACTGATGTAATGTCGTCGGCTGCATGTTTTATACCCCCTGACGACCTGACGTCATGGAAGAAGGGACAACAGCAAACGCAGGACCCAAGACTTTGTTAATCAGGCCAACTGAGGGCTACTGCAAGAAAATAACCCAAATGTAATGACTGCAACAGTGAATACACTTGAACATCTACATTTATGGTAAGTGTACACAACTGTACTTTTCCCCTATCCATCAGGGACACAGGTGGGAACCCAGGGGTGTATTGTCAGTTTCCCATCCAGTCATCCAGGTTCCCTTTAAAGAGGTCTAGAGAGGTACTCTGCTCGACATGGAGAGGGGAGTCTATTCCACAGATGTAGGAGTCTTTGGGACACTAATCTATACCGCCAACAAGTTCTATTAATGTCACAGACCAGGTTAAGGCCTTGCGTGCGGGTTGCATGAGTGGAGTTTGACTTATGGATATGCAGCAACTCCATCAAGGCAGGGTCTGAGATGACCTTGTATGCCAGACACAGGTCACCTCTGAGCAGTATGTATGAGACTGAGTAGAGGGACAGGGCCTTTAGCTCTGTATAGGATAGGTGTTTGAGACCCTGGATTTTCCTGGTCAGGAACCTCTGTGGTCTGTCCAGCTGCTTCATGTGCTTGGCAAGGTACATGCCGAAGGGGACATTGTACTCGATAATGGGTCTGATAAGGGAGGAGTACAGGGTTGTTATGACCTCCTTGTTTCTGGATGAAATACCCTTATTTATGAGGTGGGCCATGTAGAATGCCTTCCCTATAACAGAGGCAAAGTGGTGGTCAAAAGTCAGATTGCTATCAGCCTGTGTGCCCAAGTCCCTCACGACTGATTGCATGTTTAGTGCATTGTTATTAATGTGATAATTAGTGGGGATGCCATTTTCCCCAAAGGGGAAAAATTATGCATTTCTTGGCATTTAGTTTGAGGCCATGCTTCTGGCACCAGTCATTAGTTTGGGTAAGGCCCTCTTGGAGGATGTTCACATCACTAAGGGAATTTAAGACGGTGCCCAGCTTGCAGTCATCTGCAAATTTGGTCAGCCACAGACCACTGGTTTTGGCTTGCACTTCAGAAAAGTATATCTGAAACAGCAGAAGACCCAAGACCGATCTGTGGGGTACACCGCTCATTACGAGTCTACTACTAGAGGTGGCTTCCCCTCTTTTGACTGAGTGGGTTCTATCATAGGATGAAGCAGTTAGACACCCATCTGGTAACATAGGGCTAGTTTGGAGTAGAGGGTATCATAGTTTATCTATTATGCCCAAGTGGGGAATAGTGTTGAAGGCTTTGGCTAGGTCAAGGTAGGTAGTGTGCACCGTCTTCCCCTCGTCCATGCCTTTGGTGACTGTTTTGAAGAAGTCAACCAAGCTTAACAGGCATGATCTCCCTTTAACAAAACCAAACTGCATGGGGTCATCAGAATTAGTGACAGACTCGTGGCAATCAGACTCCAGTGTAATGACAGGGCAGCATTCACAATCTCAGTCTATGTCCTACAGCAGGGTTGTGATAGTGAAGAAAAGAGTACATTCATACAGCAAATGCAGGACCTATTAGATAAAGCAGGACAACAGGAATTGGTGTTGATAATGGGTGACTTGAACGCACATATTGGGACAGACAGAACAGGATATGAGGACTGCCTGGGTCCACATGGGTGGGGCAACAAGAATAAAGAAGGATAGCCCATTCTAGACTTCGGTCTGACAAATGGCTTCATAGTAGCCAACACATGGTTCAGAAAGTGAGACTGTCACAAGATCACATACAAGAGGTTAATTCTTACCAATACCTTGTTCAATGATACTACTAAAGGTCCCCTAATTCCTTTCTCTGTAAAGTTTAATAACCAACTGTTATTACTTTAACAAAATACTGCAAGTATTCATAATTCAGACAGACACTTAAAAAAAATGTTTATATTCTATACAGTGCCTACTGTTGGAATACTGTATAATCTTAACCTACTGACTTTACTAAATGAATTGTTAAGCTATACCTTTATTGTTTACATGGAAGCTATATCTCTGTATGATATTCCTTTTTTTTGAAATTTCTTGTATGTAATACTATTTGTAGTTTTTTTCCCCGGGTCTCTGCTGAAAATGGATCTGTGTACAGTCAGACTTTTCCAGTCAACAAATGTAAAATAAAATAAAAGAGTGGTCAACATGCAACTCAGGTGGACTTCCTCCTACTAAGGAAAGGGCACTGGCTTAGATTTGACTTGGTTTGCAAAGTCATCCCCAGTTAAACAGTCGGCCCGCAACATAAACCACTGGTTGCCACAATCAGCTGCAGGCAATGGTCAGAGAGGGCTCTACGGTCAACAGAGACCAGGCTGAAGACCTGGAAGTTGACTAGAAAGAAAGTACAACAGTTCAAGGAATTATTCAAAGCTGTAGCACCCCAAGAAGAGGAGGAAATAGGTGGAGTGGAAAAGGATGGCAGTGCCTTAAAACAGCATGTGTGAGGACTACAGAACAGATTTATGGCTGAACCAGGTATGGAAATAAGGTACATAAGGAAAGCTGATGGTGGAATGCAGACATCCAGGAAGTCATCAAAAGAAAGAAAGAGTACAGGAAAAAGTGGGAGATAGAAAAGATGGACCAGGCTAAAAATTAATATTGGTTGGCTAACAAAGAAGCTAAGAAAAGAGTTGCAATAGCAAAGAACAGAGCATCGGAGGCACTTCCAGCAGCTTTAGAATGAAGAAAACCCCTCAGAAGCTCTACTGCCCCAGGCACAGCCTACAATGAGAGGAGAAGAAAAGGAAACCACCATAGAAGAAATAAGAATAGCACTTACGAAAATGAAGTCAGGCAAAGCATCAGGCTCAGATGAGGTTACAGTAGATAAAAAGATGCTGGGTGAGACAGAGAAGTGGCTCCTGAGGGTACTTATGGCAGTGTGGTGAGAGAGGCATATCCCGGATTACTGGAGAATAAGCATACTCATGCCAGTGTACAAGAACAAGGGGAAATCCAAAATTGTGGGCAGTACAGAGGTATCAAACTCCTGTCACATTGCATTAGAGTTCTGGAGAGGGTGATTGATAAATGGATACACAGAGTAGTAGAAAATAGCATGCGAGATGAACAGTTCGGATTCAGATCAGGATGCAGCACAACAGACCCAATGTTTGCAGTGAGACAGATAGTTGAGAAGAAGCAAGAGATGAGGAATGAGTCCAACTGGGCATTCCTACACTTGGAGAAACCTTATGACAAGGTCCCAAGACAAGGAGTCTTGCATGTTGGGCAGTACTAAGGTGGTGTGAAGTCCCAGAAACATTTATAGAATTAGTGCAGGCTATGTACAATGACCCAATGACTCGAGCACAGACGGTGTTCGGGGTCTCAGATGGGTTCCCAATGGGAACTCTGAGCCTACTGCTGTTAATACTGGTGATGGACTACATTAGCAAACGGATTGGAGGGGACAGATCAACAAAGTTGATGAATGCAGACAGTGTGATATTACAGGCAGACTTTGAGTAAGAACTTCAGCAAAGGATAGGGAAATGGAATGCAAAATTTGAAGGCACATGGGATGAAACGAAATACAGATAAGACAGCTGTAATGGCAGCAAAATGAGGAAATCAGAAGAGGCTGAGAACTGAGACAGAAGGAAAGATAGTGGAACAGGTGAATAGCTTCAAGTATCTAGGAGGGGTGGTTGAGGAGAAGAGAAGTCTGAGTGAAGAGGTCAAAGCTAGAATCAGAGGGTCTGCAGCCAATTGCCATAAAGTGTCAGGTGTAGTGTAAGACAGAAGAATGCCAAAGAAGCTGAAAAGTAAGGTGCACAAAACAGTGGTGTGACAGTACTACTCTATGGTACAGAAACCTGGTCAGTAAAGGCAGAGAAGATGAGAAAGCTAGAGGTGATGGAAATGAAGTGCCTGAGAAGGGTGGTAGGATGCACACTGTGGGACGGATGAAGAAATAAGGACATAAGAGCAGAAGCCAAAGTAGCTCCAAATGCAGAAGATCAGAGAGAACAGATTATGATGGTTTGGACATATGTGCAGAAAAGCAGAAGATAATCTGGGGAAGAATATTTGGGACAGACGGGAAGAAAGTAAAAGGAAATGAGGGTGTCCAGGAAAAAGGTGGACGGATTGTGTGAGAGAAGATATTCGACAGTCAGGCATGACTGTCGAAGAAGGCAGGAGTGTGGCATTGAATTGAGAGAGATGGCAACATTTAACATGACATCCTGACCCCATGTAGAAAAAGGGGGATGATGATGAAGGTGATTACCTCTTTAGATTGTGATGACATTCCTTTGGCAATTCGGTGGGCTAAATGAAAGGATTTCCTAACAACCATTGTCACATGATTGTCAAAAGAGAGGGAGGTATCAGCCCAAGTATGAGGAGGGAAGGAGTTGTCTAGCAAAAGTGATACTACACTTTTTAGCATGTAGTTTGAGTTCATGTTTAGTACACCAAGGAGTACATTCAGGAGAGTTTTGTTCTAACAGGGTGACTTAACAGCTTCCAGCTGTCAGCTGCACACTTTGTCAGCCAGAAGTCTTGGATCTCCACTTGAAGACCTGAGAAATAAATACCAAAAAGGAGATGCCTCAACACTGAGCCCTGAAGAACACCACTAGTCACTTTCATACTTACTGATGAGGCATCTGCAGTTCGCACTGTGTGGGCTCTGTCTTTTAACCAGTTTGCTATCCATCTTACTACATATTGGTCGATTTTTAAAGCAAGTAGTTGGAAGATACCAGCATGGGAATGGTGTTGAAGGTCTTACTTAGGTCAAGATATACCATGTGCATTGCATGGCCACCATCTACAGCCTCTGTAACTCTTTTGAAGAAGCTTACCAAGTTAAATAGTTAGGACCTACCCATCACAAAACCAAGGTGTTGTGGGTCAAGTCTAACAAGAGTCTTGATATCACAATATGAGGTTAGTTACAATGTACCCCATGGTACTGCAGATGTGGCTTGTACGGCTGATAGGACTTTAAATACCCAGGCCACTTGCAAGGTCACCTTTATGGAGGGGCATCACCACTGCAGTGCACTACTCATCATGGACAAAGCCAGTAGCTAAACTTAAGTTCAGAAGTAAGAGGAGTGTGTAAATGCTTGCAGAGGTACATAAATCGTATCTTAAAATGGGGTCTATCTCTCTATATAGTCATCTTCTATGTATCCCTCTCATGTTAGATCGGGATGAATGTGAATAAGTCCATTTCAATTTTGGAAACATAAACCTGTTCCATTAATACAGACCCGTATGAGAGGCAACAGTATTTATTTTTTTATCTCTGAACCACTGGGAAACAGTAGGGAGAGGGCACACTCCCAGAGGGAGGGGAAGAGGACGCGGACAAGGCAGGGCACAGGTTCCGTTAAGAACAATGAAAACCAGGAGCTACATATTAATTTAATATCACCATCTTTACAAAATAAATTATCCCAAATGAACTGTACAGTTTTTAACTTAACTGACAGAACTTTCACCGAGGAACATATGAAAATTTTCAGTAAGGGGTTCACATTCATTCCTGCACAAAGAGCATATCTCCCCAACATGCTTTTAGATGTATCCTGTTTTCTAGCAAATTGAACTTGGAGAGTTTTGTAAATAATGACAGTGAAGAGCCATCAGACACAGAGCCTAACTCCCAAATTGTACCTAGAAAGAAATGTTTGTATAAGCCTGTGTTAAACACCACCTTACAAATGTTTTTTAAAGTATGTGACTGGGATTTTAGAGAACACATTGAGTAACAATTATAATAAATGGTTTAACCTCAGCCCAGAGAAACAGCAAGCCCTGAAAGACCTCCGGAATTACACTGATTTAAGCATTATGAAAGCCAATAAAAGCACAGGAATTGTATTAGTGAGCAACAGGTTTATGTCTACAAAACTGAAACGGACATGACCGATGAAGTATTTCATAAACCACTAGACACTAAGTCTGTTTGCAAACAGATTCAAGTTATCAATCGGTTACTGATAAAACTCGAAAGAGCCAGCCTTATAACAATGGAGGAATATTTATTTATGCATGTCCCAAACGCAAGCCTAGGCAAGCTATTCGGCATCCCCAAGATGCATAAGGATACACTAAATCCACCATTTAGACTCATAATATCCAGTAAAAAAATGAAGACAGAAAATAATTCTGAGTACGTGGACTTCATACTTAATCCAATTGTACAATCCACCCCTTTTTACCTATGGGATTCCTGGGTGTTTCTTAATGAATTATTCCAACTCAAGCTGAATGATGCAATTTGCATCCTTGTCACTTTGGACAATGAGGCGCTCTGTAACAATATTCCCCATTTGGTAGGTCTGAATTTAGTTCGTTTTTTTTCTCTCTAAGCACGCAACCTTTTCTGAGATGAGAATTGATACAATTTGTTAACTCATTTCCATGGTTCTTAACGTTTTCCATTTTAATGGAAAAATTTATCAACAGGTGAAAGAAGTTGCTATGGGATCTAAAATGGCCCCAGCATATGTGAACTTGGTATTAAGCTCATGGGAGCATGAGACGCTTGTGCATTTACCTGGTTTTCAAAACACAATTCTATATCATCATTATATTGACAATATCATTTTTGTTTGGCATGGCTGTGAGCAGGATTTGATCACATTTGTTCAGTCACTATCAAAAAGCATTGGATTTCTGAATTTTGTCATCTCAGGTTTCGATAATACACTGCACTTTTTGGACACAGAAATTACATTGGACCCCACTATAAAACTGTTGAGCTCCACAGTCTATCATAAAGAGACATATAAAAACAATTTTCTTGATTACACCAGCCAGCACTCTTTTTTTATGAAGGAGAATATTGTGTACGGACAGTTTGTCAGACTGTCTCACTTAATTAACAGAGATGACTTGCTCTTGCAGGAATTTTGTTTTCTAAAACAAATGTTTTTTGCATAGAAACTACCCTAATAATTTATTGGACTGCATTTTTTCTAAAGTGTGTACAGCACGTTATGGCAAATTTAAGCCTATTATCAGATTTGGTTTTCAGGCTAAGATGAATAAGACTCAGACAAATAGAATGCTTAGCTTCCTATTGCCCATCAGTTTGGACATGCATTGTATACGTATTTATAAAAATTGGGACATCATTACCAGCAACAAGGATATTAGTGTGATCTTGGGCAATAAACCGAACTTGTATAAAAAAAAACAAGAACACTGAAAAATAACTTTGAAAGAAATGAATCTCTCTTTGTTTTGCAATATCTGAATAGTGCAGATAAGCTGCAGGGCATGTTTAATTGCAGGGATTGTGTGGCTTGTAAATTCATTTATATGGGCAGGAATTATGTGTTTAAACACTGCGACTTCAAAGTAGTTTTTAGCAGGTACTTTGATTGTCAGAGCTCGTATGTGGTCTATACAGGAATTTGTAAAACCTCTGTGACTCCTTTTACATTGGAAAAACTACTAGGAAATAGTCTGACAGCAACAAAGAATAAAATGCAGCTATCAAACAAAGACTGCACAGATGCTTTTAGGTAAACACAGTTTGTCCTGTTTAGGTTTTCAAAGTTTTGAATTTATGGTACTTGAACAAACTGATTTATTTGTTGGTGACTTTGAGTCATGGCTGGAAGTTCAGGAATTTAAGTGGCAGCTTCTTTTAAATGCAGAAGCTGCACCTGGCATTAACGAGAACTTAAATATTAAGTGTGCATTGTCCTGGTATAATTAACCCCACCCTTTCCATTTCTTTTTGTTACTGTATTGCTTTTTACCTTCATAAATACAGTGTGTTTGCTTTTTTAGTAGTCAAGTTAAATGTCCTGATGAAGTCCAGATACTGTTAAAGGATGGAAGCGGTCAATACCAGTTTGATGAGCGTTTTCTTTTTCCTCTTAGTCTAAGTTTTGTTAGTAAGTATATATATATATATATATATGGGTCTATTGTTTTTGGTCAAAGTTTCAGTACTTCGAGTTTCACTTGTATGAACCCACTTGTTCGAAGTACTGAAAGTTCGAAAACTGACTACGGAGATCACAGTACAGGGTGGAATGGGAATATTCCCTTTTCCACACTGTAGTGCAATGTCAGAGTTGGTATATTTAAGTACGGGGGGGTTGGGGGCACAGCCCTCCCATATGGGGGGTGCAGGGGGGGCTTGCCCTCCTGCAAAAGCTTGTTTTTGTTATATTTTTGTGAGGCGATTGGGCACCTAGACTTCAGTGAAAGTGTACTTTCGTTGAAGTCGGATTCTACTCTTTTTGTTTTCGGTTAAGTGACAATTTGTTGTAAAGTAGTAGACCCATTTTATATATATATATACACACACACACATATATATAAACACATGCACACACATATATCTATATATATATATATATATATATATATATATATATATATATATATATATATATATATATATATACACACACACACACACATTTAATTTACATTTGTTTATCGGGGAAGTCCGACTGGACAGAGCTGTCCGTTTTCAGCAGAGGCCGAGGGAGAAAAGCTCCAGAAAAATTGCTAACATACTATACATAAGACATTTACATGAGCATTGTGGTTTACACATTCAACTATAAAAATATAGCAGATAACATTTGATTGTGTAAGATATTTACATAAGTGCAGAGATTTAGACAATTATAAGTATAGCAGGTAGTAACATATGATGGTTGTTCATACAGTATGTTTAGTACAGATAATCAGAGTTAATGGATATAGATGGGACAGTAGGAAGTAGGCAGCAGTGAGTTGATAAATATGTGGTAGTACATAGTGCATCAATGGGAGTTTGAAAGCGGAGGTTGGATACTGGAAAGGAGTTAGAATACGTCAGCCAGGTGCTAGGCAGTTGCATGTCCAGGAGTTGTTTAGGTGCGAAATAACCTGTTTTTTGAAGATGATTTTGTTAGGTTGTAATGTGATTTGTAGTGGTAGGGTGTTGTGTGTGTGTCATACCTCTCAACCATACCGAATTCCTCGGCCTTTACTGTTTTTGAGGTCCAAATAATGGGGTGCCACAAATTCCCAAGTGGCCCCCTTTATTCCCGAATTTCCTGGCTTTTTTTTTCTGGCAATTTTCAGGCGTGTGTTATGACGTCAGCAACCCCATCCGTTTCCCAGGCAGCAGCAGAGTTACTTTCCCCGGCCCCACCACATAAGAATAAAAAACCCAAAAGGGATTAAACTAAAGACTGAGTAACTTTAGATCTGAAGTAGGATATTCATTTGTCTGCAACCTGTGGGTTATGGATCCGATATCGGATCCGAACCGGCATAGTTTCCAGCTATGGATCCAAGCTCTCAGCTCCTCCCCTCACCCATAATGCCCTGCTCTACCCTCATGACCTCAGATCTTGTTTGCCGCGCTGGTAACTGGATGTGGTTTCTTTAGCTCTCAGCTAAGTGGTATTTTCTTGTATAAAAATTGAAATTTTTTGCTTTCTTTAAACTTTTTTGTGTGAAAGTTGTAGGTTCCCTTTGTGTATTGACTGTTTTTAGTTTAAATTTATTTACAGTAGTATTTTTATTCCCTCCCCTCGCTGGTGCATTAGAGTGTGTGTGAGGCCTGTGTGCTTGTTTTAGTTTTTTGTTAAGTTACTTCTGTAACTTTTGGGAAGTTTTGACTATGGCTGACCAGCCTAAGTCATTCTTTTCTAAATGCTCCGTGTGGCCATAAGCTCTCACCGGCTGATGGCCACACTCGGTGTGTTAAGTGTCTTGGGGTTGAACACCTCACATCTGGCTGTTCCATTTGTGCAGGGTTCAACCCCAGGGCACTGAGGGAGCGGAGGTCCAAGCTGGTCCTGGCGGGTCTTTTACCGCCGGACTCGGCTCCGACCCCCGCTCCTTCGGGGACTCCTGCGGCTGCAGCTGTTCCCCCTGTAGCACCCCCTCCTGCTCCTGGGACTCAAACTCCCGCTTCAGGACAGGAGAGGGATGCTTCTAAGAAGGACCGGAGGGAGAAGCACCACAAGCGGCGGGCCGAGACCTCTGTTTCGGCCCCGCCTGCCATGGCTTCTCCCCGGCTCCTTGTTGGCGGTCTCCTCCTTCTCGGCTCCGGTCACCTGTGTGCTTCTCACGGGTCCCGAGGAGGAGGAGACCCGATCCCCGGCGAGGCTATCGAGGAGGCAAACCAGGCCTACCACGGTAGCCCGCCCGAGATCTACCATAGCCTGGATGCTGATCTGGACGGATGATGCGGGTTCATCCAGGCCCAGATGCAGATGGGAGTGCTCTTGCCTCCCCGGGGAGCTCAACACCCTTTTCAAGCCTATTGCTCCTTCTCCGACCCGCTTCCGGGTTCGGAGCAGCTGGAGCCGAGCAGCCGGGCGGGGGAGGTCGGATCCGATAGTACTGGGTACCGGATCCGACCATGCCCTCGAGTGCGTCGGACCCGATCTCCGGAGCCTGGATCCGAGCCGGATCCGGGGATCAGTGCTCCTTGGCGCCCGTCTGTGTCGGGCGCACTGTCCCGGATCCGAGTGCGCGCCGGCTCCGATCCACTCTTCGGATCCGAGGGGCCGATTGTCGGATCCTTTGGTGAGGTCGGCTCCTTCGGCTTTTGATGTAGTGGAGAGGGCTCTGTTGAGGGTCTCCGGACCCCGGCACTTGCTTCGGCTCCGCCCGCTCCCTCTGCACTGGGCCAGGCTTCCACCATCCGGCCCCTGGGACAGCCCGTTTCTGTGCCCCAAGTTGCTCCTATGGAGCAAATGGCTGCTGCGAGGACTCCTCTGACAGCCCCCAGAGGAGGCTCCTCGCAAGCATACGCAAAAGGAGGCACATTGACTCCCTGAGTCTCTCACTGAAGACACGGACTTGGAGGAAGGGAAGGCTCCCCACGGTCACCCCGAGGATGTCTCCTTGGAGACATCATGGAAATGCTCCGTATCAGGGGGTGGTCTGCCCCAAGTCTTCCTCGGACGAGTCCGTGTTCTTGGAGGCATTCGGGCCCGTCTATCTCTTGCGTGTCCTCCCCTGCCGTACTCCTGGTGGTGCTTATTACCACCAGGGCGTGGGAGGAACCGGTCATCGTGGAGGCAATTCCCTAAAGACCTGACAAAATCCTTAGCCGCCTTCTGACAGGACCCATTGGAGTAAGGGCCTCCTGTAGATGCCATGTTGATGGCGGCCACAAAGAGGAACTGGCTCAGGAGAGTCCTCAGTCCACCCACCGAGCAAGGAGTCTCGGATGATGGACCGCTTGGGGAAGCGGATGTTCAGTTCGGCGACCTTTTCGGTGAGGGCGCTGAACTATTTGGCACATGTTATTCGGATGCAGCGAGACCTTATTAAGAATACGCTGCATCCCCCCCTGAGTCCATTTCGGAGGAGGACAGAGCTCTGCACTCCACCAAAATGGCCACTCTAAGGTCAGTCACGAATACTTCTATGCGGCTACTCTCCCATGCTACGGGCGCCGCTAGAGCTGCGGGACAGGACTGGTCACTAGGCGTCAGGCCTGGCTCCGCCACTCATTTTCTGAGCCCTTCAAGCGTCGTTAACGCCCTTTGATGGTTCTGCTCTGTTTGGCAAGACCGTTCGCGACGTTGACCCAGGCGAGAAGGACGGAAGACGCTGTCTGCCGTCGAATCCGCTTCTCTGCACCCCAGAGGCCCTATTCTAGGAACCAAAAGGGTCAGAAGAAGATGTGGTTCCGAAGTCGCAGCAGTCCCAGCCTGCTCCGGACAACCAGTCCTTCGGTGGCAGAGGAGGACAGGGAGGACGCCGCCCTAGAGGCAGAGGGGCCCCCAGAAACTTCGGGTCCAGGGAACCTTTCTCTGAGCGGCCAGCAGCCCTGAGGGCTGCCCGACTGCTCTACTCTGGAGGCAGTCGGGGACGTTCGGGCACCTAGCGGCATGGGAGTCCATAACATCGGACCGCTGGGTTCTCCAAATCATATCCAGGGATATCACATTCCTTTCCTTCACCTTCCAAAGATGCAGTCCCTCCCAGGCGTACCACCCGGTCAAAGGGAGGCCGCTTAGCAGAAATTGGCCATCTGCTAGAGAAAAGAGCCATCCAGCCCGTCCCCAGACCAGATCGGATCAGGGTTCTACTCCAGGTTCTTTTAGTGCCAAAAAGACGGGGAACTAAGACCAATCCTAGACCTCTCTCCTGAATCTGGCAGTCCCCAAAGAAAAATTCGAATGGTCACTCTACAATCTATTCTCCCCTTCTGGGAGAATGCCACTGGATGTGCTCGATAGATCTCAAGGGCGTACTACCACATCTTAATGGACAGGCGCTCAGGAGGTTTCTCCGCTTCGGCTGGGAGCCAGTCACTACCAGTTCCGGGTCCTTCCCTTTGGTCTCACCACAGCCCCCAGGGTGTTTACCAAAGTACTAGCAGTGGTAGCGGCCCACCTGAGGCTTCAGGGGTGCAGGTCTTTCCCTACCTGGACGACTGGCTCCTTACCGCCCCAACAAGGCATCTACTTCTCTCGTGTGAGACTCCTTTCTCCATCTTGCTCCATTTCTGGGCATCACAATAAATACAAAAGTCCAACCTGGCACCCACTCAGCTCTTAGATTTCATAGGGCCAGACTAGACACAAGGAGTTCTGAGCCTTCCTTACAGCGGACAGGATTCTGAATCTGCAGCTCCAGGTGCGGGCCATTCTCCATTCATGTTCTGTTCCAGCGGAGTTGGTCCTGAGGGCTCTAGGGTCCATGGCTTCGTCGATAGCTCTTCTTCCTCTTGCCAGGCTCAATATGCATTCTACAGTGGACGCTCTTAGTACAGTGGTCTTACCTTGCTCTCGCCATGTATCATCCCATAGCGATCAGCAAGGCTTGCAAGCGGTCCCTCTTGTGGTGGCTCCACTCCCGGATCTCCACAGGCGCCCATTTTGTGCTTCTCCCCTCGCCACGGTGACCACGGACGCCTCCGCCTCGGGTGGGGGCACTTGGGCGGACAGTCCAAGGCACGTGGAACGATACAGAGACCTTACTGCATATCAATGTTCTAGAGATGAGGGCTGTGCTCTTAGCGTTGCTAGCACTTCAGGACTTTCTTCCCTTGGGAACAATTGCGATTCAGTCGGACAATATGTCTGTTGTCTGGTACATCAACAAGCAAGGGGGAACAAGGTCTTACCCTCTTTGTCGAGAGGCCATGAGAGTTTGGGAATGGGCAATCTCCACCAATCGCTTTCTCATAGCAACGCACATTCCGGTCGGTCCAACATCCTAGCGGACAAGCTCAGTCGCACCATTCTGACCCCTTACGAGTGGTCTCTCAATTGTCAAGTAGCGGAGCATATTCGCAGTGGGGAACCCCTTCATGCGATCTTTTGCCTCTCCCTCAAACACCAAGTGCGACAGTTTTTAGCTCTGATACCTCCTCCCGGAGGTACCCCAAGAGACGCTCTGGTGCATGCTTGGCCACCCGGTCTTCTGTATGCCTATCCACCCTTGCCTCTGATGCTGCAAGTTCTTCAGAAAGCCTCTCGGGTGGGTTGCAGAATGATTCTCATTGCTCCGTTCTGGCCTCGACAGATCTGGTTCCCCTTCCTAAGGTCTCACTCTGTGAATCCTCCTTGGATTCTAGATCCTATTCGGATCTGATATCCCATCCATCCTGCATTCCTCCTCCGAACCTGGACAGCCTGAAGCTGACCGCTTGGCTGCTCCAGTTCCACTCTTGATAAGGACTCGGTATCTCTTCACGGTAAGGCTATTTTGGTGGCGGCTCATAAACCAGCCACTAGAAAGGTTTACGAAGCAAATGGAAACGTTTCTCCGTGTGGCGGAGCGGCAAGGCCTAGATCCCTTCACGGTTCCTCTCCCGTAGTGCTTGATTTTCTAACCTCTCTCTTTAATGATGGTGCCAGCAGTTCCACAGTCAAAGTTCAACTGGCGGCAATTTCTCACTATCACATTGGTCAAGAGTCTAATCCTCTTATGTCAGCCAAATTGTGCAAAACCTTTCTTAAGGGTACTTTCCTTCTCAGGCCCCTATTAAGCAAGCAGTTCCTCCTTGGGACCTTTCTCTGGTCCTACAGGCCTTGACCGCTCCCCTTCGAGCCAGCGGCTACAGTGGACCTCAAATTCTTGTCTTACAAGACAGCCTTTTGGTAGCCATTACATCAGCCAAGAGAGTTTCTGAACTTCAAGCTTTATCAGCTAAACCTCCTTACTTGGTTTTTATCCGGACCGTGTCTCCCTCAGGACCAACCCGTCCTTCCTTCCTAAAATCGCTTCTGAAGCAAACATCAATCAATCTATTAACCTCCTGTTTTCTTCCTAAGTATGAAAACAAAGGTGAATATAGGCTACACTCACTAGATGTTCACAGGCAACTAAGATTTTATCTCAACAGGACAGCTGGTCATAGGCAATCCGACCAGCTGTTTATTTCCTTTGCAAAATTCAATTTGGGCAAGCCAATTTCCAAAGTTTCTCTGTCCCGCTGGATTTCACAGTGCTTTTATTGGCTTATCAAGCGTCAGGAAGGCCCGCACGGAGGTGTTCATGCCCATTCAACCCGGTCAGTATCTACCTCAGCAGCCTTCAAGGCTAGGATTCCTCTGGATGATATTTGTGCAGCAGCTACATGGGCCGTCTCATACATTTATTTCTCACTATAAGTTGGATCTTGCATCCAGGGGTAGAGCATCCTTTGGCTCAGCGGTGCTCGGAATATCCTTCCATGATGGCGCCCAAGATTCAGGTAGCTGGGGACTCTGTCCCACAGGTTGCAGACAAATGAATATCCTACTTCAGATTTAGAAGTTATGTACTCACCATAACGTTCCATCTGAGTAGGTGTATTCATTTGTCTGCAATCCTCCTATCCCCTGGCCTTCCAGTTTCCTGCATATTACTGGTTACCCTTTTGAGGGTATTGTTGCTTTGGCAAACTCGATCTGAGGTCATGAGGGTAGAGCAGGGCATTATGGGTGAGGGGAGGAGCTGAGAGCTTGGATCCATAGCTGGAAACTATGCCGGTTCGGATCCGATATCGGATCCATAACCCACAGGTTGCAGACAAATGAATACACCTACTCAGATGGAACGTTATGGTGAGTACATAACTTCTAATTGCTGTGATAATGGTTTTCTTCTGGTCCGCATTTAAGCTAGAAGACAGAGTGAGTAACTTTGAAGCATTTAAGCGGGAAAACAGACTGAGTAACTTTAGCTGCTGTGAGAACTTTTTTTTTTCCGGTCCGCATTGAAACTGTGCAAGCATTTAAGCTGGAAAACTTTAGCTGTTGTGAGAGTGGTCAAGTATTTATGCTGGAAACGAGACCAGGTTCAGTTGAATTCAAGTGAGTTTTTAGCTGCTGCTGTGTTCTGCTTTGTGAACGGTATTCTTCCAGTCTGCAGTCATGCTGCTGTGTGTTCTGTTTTGAGAACGGCTGGAAAGTTGAACAAGTGCAAGTGCATTTAGCTGGAAATTTGTGTGTGTGTATTCACTGTTGTTGGTTCAGTTGAACAACTCGAGTTCATGCTGCAGTGTCCTGCTTTAAGAACATAAGTTAGTTTTTCTATTAGTAAGCACATTCACCATTCCATGTGCATTTATTTAGCTGCCAGGTTCAGTTGAACAAGTCGAGCTCATGCTGCAGTGTTCTGATTTATGAATGGAAGTGAGTTTTTAGTTGCTGCTTTGTGAAGTTTTCCGTCAGTCCGCGGTCATGCAGCTGTGTGTTCTGCTGGAAAGGAAAGTTGAACAGAAATGTGTGTGTATTCTCCGCTGATTCTGCTTTGATTTAAGAACGGAAATTAGTTTCCAGAAAAATGGTCATGCTGCTCTAAGAATGGAGTGATTCTGCTTTGGTTTAAGAACGGAAATTAGTAAGTGTATTCACCGTTCAACTGCATTAATTGAGCTGGAAAGAAGGGTCATGAAAGGAAAGTTGAACAGAAATGCGTGTGTATTCACTGTTGAGTCAAGAACAGAAATTAATAAGTGTATTCACCATTCATCTGCATTTATTTAGCTGGAAAAATGGTCATGCTCCTCTAAGAATGGAGTGATTCTGCTTTGATTTAAGAACTGAAATTAAGTGTATTCACCATTCAACTGAATTTATTTAGCTGGAAAGGGTTATGCTGCTGGTTTGTGTGTGTGTGGAAAGATGGTCATGCTGCTGGTTTTTGTGTGTGTGTGGAAAGATGGTCATGCTGCTGGTTTGTGTGTGTGTGTGTGGAAAGATGGTCATGCTGCTGGTGTGTGTGTGTGTGGAAAGATGGTCATGCTGCTGGTTTGTGTGTGTGTGGAAAGATGGTCATGCTGCTGGTGTGAGTGTGTGTGTGTAAAATGCTAAGGAGTCAAGTCCATAAGTTTCACAGAGTATCTGGAATGTTTGGCTCATACTTTTGGTCTGTGTTTCTCTTAAAATGTGTGGTTGTCTGGCAAATAAGTGAGAACTGAATTCACTAAATAATTAATTATAGCTGTTTAAGTTTCAGATTTCCTGTCGTTCAGGAAACGCATGGTAACAACAAAACTTTTTATTCTGGCAACTTTCTAATATTATAAAAGCAGTGTTTAAAATGTGTCCCACACTCTGGTTTTCGGCCTTTGCCCCCCCCCCCCAAATAAATTTTGGCTTCTTCCAGATTTCTTGTGCTGCAAGTTCTTCAGGGGAAGAGAAGTTTAGTACTGCTTATATCAAGTCTGCATTGTTGGTAACACAGCATATAGCATACTTGCTTTTGATGCAGAAGTCTATGGGTTCTTACCCCCACAGTATTTAGATGGATTTCTGGTACTTTGTTGTACTTTTAAAGGGGGGTGGATGCTGCAGTCCTGAGATGCCTCCTGCAAGATTTTATTCAAGTTTGTGTGCGTGTAAGGGTCTGTAATCTTTGTTAGTAAACTGCAGAATCCCCCAAGGGTTGAAAGTTGTATTTTATTGGATTGCTGAACATTGGTTATTTAGTCTTGATTTTTCAAGGGTCTTTCAACATGAAAATCTGCATTGGTACGGGAGTCTGTATTGAGCAGAGAGTCATCTTCACATTGGTAGGGAAGCAGTGCAGTGGGTGGGTAAATCTTTCACATTAGTGTCCTGGAGCTTGAATAGTTCACATTTCTTTGTAGCACATTGCTGGTGGTTTGGCACTTGAAATGGGGATGAGTCAGACACTTTCTTTAGATTAACAGAGAAGACATTAGAATCAGTGAGTGGACTATTCCATCCTATGGCTTTCTCATTGCCAAATTATTCCTGTGCCCAAACTGACAAATGCTGCTACATTAAGGATGAATATTTATAGTAGTTTTGTATTGAGTTTCATGACAAAATATTTCTGAAGACTTTGACGTGTGTTATCAAAATCTGTGTTGTAGGTATTTTGTAGCCCTTGAGTAGGAGTAGATTCTTCATCTGGCTTCAAAAATAAGGCTACTGGTTTGTCCTTCACTTCAGGATCAATTTAGCCTTGCTTTTGAACCTGATTTCTCTGCTTGGTTAGTACACTGTTATAAAATGTAAAAATAAAATCTAAATAATCATTGTAGAAGTAAAGCAGTATGCGCATTAGTGTTTCTGGTAAATGGGGTGAAATAGCCAGATAATAGGACAATGGACTGGCTGCAGAGGGACTCTGGTGCTAAATTTTGGTTGTCTGTTCTTTAGTTTGCGTTTGAAAGTTCGTATCCCACAATTCCATTGGAGTAGACAGTGCTATGTAATTATGTATGCAAATTTTATGTTAATCAGCGTACAGATTTGTACCTGTTTTTCATGGGCCTTGTCCAGATTTCTGATGTTTCCAGGTTGAGAGGTATGGTGTGTGTGTGTGTGTGTGTGTATATATATATATATATATATATATATATATATATTTGTGTGTGTGTGTATATATATATATATATATATATATATATATATATACACACACACACACACACAGCACTTTTGTTCTGTAGTCATACCAAGAGCTTCATCAGAAAAATAAATTATGTGGAAAGCAGCAATGTAAGGCTCAATTAAGTACTGTTTTGTTACAAAATAGCAATCAATAAAAAATAGTAAAAACATTGTCTCAAAAGAAAATAGCACCTTGCTACCTATGAGCTATGTTTACAGTGGATATAAAAAGTGTACACACCCCTGTTAAAATGCCAAGTTTCCGTAATATAAAAATTGAGACCACAATAAATCATTTCAAAACTTTTCCCACCTTTAATGTGACCTATAACCTGTACAATTCAATTGAAAAACAAATCTGTTAGGGGAAAAAATATAAAAAACGTACAATAAGCTGGTTGCATAAGTGTGAACGCCCTTAAACTAATACTTTGTTGAAGCACCTTTTGATTTAATTACAGCATTCAGTCTTCTTGGGTACACACCTACCATCAATTAAAGAGACTCTGATTAACCACAAATAAAGTTCAGCTGTCCTAGTAGGATTTTTTTGACATTTACTCAGTTGCCTGCTACAGCAAAAGCCATGTTTCACAGAGAGCTTACAAAGCATCAAAGGGATCTCATTGTTGAAAGGCATCAGTCAGGAGAACGGTACAAAAAATTTTCCACAGCATTGGATATACATGGAACACAGTGAAGACCGTCATCAAAAAGTGGAGAAAATATGGGACAACAGTGAAATTGCAAAGAACTGGACATCCCTCCAAAATTGATGAGAAGACAAAAACTGGTCAGGGAGGCTGCTAAGAGACCTACAGTAACACTGAAGGAGCTGCAGGAATTTCAGACAAGTACTGGTTGTGTACTACATGTGACAATAATCTCCATATTCTCCATATGTCTGGACTGTGGGGTAAGGTTGCAAGACTGAAGCCATTTCTTATACAGAAAAACATCCAGGCCCAGCTAAAATTTGCAAAACAATACAGCAAGTCTCCCAAAAGCATTTTGGGAAATGTGTTATGGTCTGATGAGACCAAGGTTGAAGTTTATGGAAACAATTCGAAAAGGTACGTTTGGCACAAAAACAACACTTTGCATCACCAAAAGAACACCATCCCCACGGTGAACCATGGTGGTGGCAGTATCATGCTTTGGGGTTGCTTTTCTTCAGCTCGAACTGGGGCTTTAGTCAAGGTTGAAGGATTAAGAACAGTTCCAAGTACCAGTCACTTTTGACCCAAAACCTTCAGGCATCTTCTGGAAAGCTGAAGATGAAGAGGAATTTCACATTTCAGCATGATAATGACCCCAAGAATACATCCAAATCAACGAAAGAATGGCTTCACCAGAAGAAAATTAAAGTTTTGGAATGGCACAGCCAGAGCCCAGACCTAAATTCAATAGAAAATCTATGGG